>NC_056731.1:368334381-368539381 GCF_019279795.1 Protopterus annectens
CTTTAATTTTGCTAAAGGTTCTTGGTAAGAAGATTGTCTAGCAATAACAATTAGAGCTGCACTCTGTCATGACAAATTATTAGAGGTATAGTACTGAGTTTTCTTTCTTCTTAATGCTTAAGCCTCTGAGTTTCAGAATTTAAGATCTAATGTGTTTGCAGAGCCAAAAAAAAGAGATAATGGAGACACTGAACAGGCTTTTTATTCCTTGTCTGCTTCTTATTTTTTCTTAAAGAATAATGAAGAAGGCATCTGGACAATGAATGTGAAATACATTTTCTTTATAGTTTTTATATTGTAAACAATGTTAAGATTTAATTAAGTTATTTGAAAAAGAATACCATTTCAAGCTTGACACAGTAAATGTTAATGAGCCACGAAGGTAATTTCAAGTGTGTATTTAATGGCTTTCTTGGGTACTGAACCAAATAGTTAAATTTCATGGTTTTGTTTGATTAACTGAAATTCTAACAAAGTAATGCAGTTGTGTGTTTAAAATGACAGACTATGTTTGCTTGTTGCATTATTGTAATTGCCAGCAGAGTACATGATATCTTTGGCTAGTGAGTTACATTATCATTAACAGACAACAGATGATTAGCTTTAGTATTTACAGCAGTGGCTGACTAAAAGAATAGTTATGGTGTACACCAAAAAGCAAGACAAGACAAACAAAACAAAATAATAATAAAATCCAAGTTGTTCAGTAAGTGTGATGAGTTGGCTGTCTGACAGAGCCATAGCTCAGAGTCTGATGTGTTTCAGCTGATATGCTTTGGAAAATATAATTATTTATGCATTTATCTTTTTCCTAACAACCACAAAACTATTTTTGATATTTTGATCTGAAAAAAAAAAAACAATAAAAAATAAAAAAAATAAAGTAACATTTATTTAAAGGCTAATGTGTTAAGAAATCACAAAAAAGTATCACATGTGCTTATGTGCAGCTCACAATAAATAAGTTGACTTGAATTTAACAGAGTTTCTTTTTTGAACATTTTGTAGGTAGCTATATGGAAACTTTTGTTCATAGAAAAACAAGTACACAACATGTGTTGTTAAATCACAGTGCTTTTCCAGAAAATATTATATTGTTATTATAGCCAAGTTGTTTTGTACATGTGCATGTGTATACATTTTCCCAAAGAAATGTACTTTTTCAAAGTTATAGAAAATTACAGATTTGCATTCATGCTTTTTCAGCAAGAGTTCAGTAACATGTTATTAAGCAATTTTAAATCCCTTTGAAAGAAAAAAATCAGTAAAAAGTAGGTAACATAAAAAATCAAGGTTTTGATCTGTTGATGAACTATTTCCAGTACTTCAAAGTGCAAGGGTTGACTTCTTTCACCCTCATTATTCTATTTTATTTCTAGTTACTGTGTAATTTTAAGCAAGTCACTTAACTAAACTGACATATAAGTTACAGGTTCTAGCCCTGCTGCAGCAAGTGTGGAAATTCTGTCAACAGGAAAAAATATCTGTATTGATGAATCTACTTCCTTATTTAGTAAAGCCTACAATCTAAATATACATTCCATATTACAAGATAAATGACTTACATTTAAAAAATGAATAAGTGGCAATGCATTTGAATTTATTGTGTAAACCCAAGCCTTAATAGTTTTGTTTGTGTCTAAATTAAAAGATAAAAGCATTCACATCATATATTTCTTTAACCAGACTAACAGTACCTAGCAGCAGAAGCTGTGATGTCATTGCAACTGTTGCCGGGTGTGTGTGTGTGTGTGTGTGTGTGTGTGTGTGTGTGTGTGTGTGTGTGTGTGTGTGTGTGTGTGTGTATGCTACACAGTTCATCCCTATACTAATTTGTAGCTGCCTGGCCAAAGGATGAACCACTTGCCTTCCCCTAGAATGTTGTCATAGCCAAGGCTTTGTCCTTATAATACACAGAGCTTCCCTAGTTCAGAGCTTGTCTGTTTTAAATATCATACAGCATGACAACTTAAACATTCAGTCTTATCTGTGATGGTCTCCAGTGACTATTTGGTGACACTACTTGAGATTTAAAAACAGCTCATCGTTTAGAGCTTTTTGTTTCAGTTTTTAGTAAACAGTCAGCTTAATGCATTTGTTCTCTGGAGGAATACAAATGCATGCAGGTGTGACACATTCATCATTTTAACAGCACACACACACACACACACACACACACACAGACACACACATATTGCTGCAAAATGTGTTAAATATACATAATTAAGAAACACTGATTTCTCTATTTGTTCACCCTTAAGGGATGCTTACTAGTAACACAATGTAGAATCTACCAGATCACTGGTATAACTGGTATATTTACTGTATGCAGAAATCTATCAGAGTATAGCATGTCAGGCCTAAAAAATATTTCAGGAGAGGCAAACATACACACAAATCCAGGAAATAATATTCCTTAAAGTAAGACTTTCTGAAGCAGAAGTATTTTCCTCTGTATGGCATGCACAAACAGAAAAGGGATTAGACATTAGTTAATTAATTAAAAAATCAATATGAACATTGATTAGAAGTGTGTTTAGGTCATGTGATGTTACTATATAATGTCTGTTGCTTTTAAAGTTCATTCTGTCTGAAGAAGTCTTGTCTAAGATGAAAGTGCTTACTGAATGTTATTTCCATTAAATCTAATTTTATATTATTTATGTTCATTTTTTTAGTAGTATGCACAAAGAGTATTTTGTCAAAAATATGACCTATTTTATAAAAATGCAACTGACTAAAAATGAATAGTACAATTATGACTGCAGATGTTTTAAACCAAAAAATACAAAAAGAGATGATGGAGTTAGCAAGTTTACCTAGATGCTGCAGTTTATTATAGTACTAGTCCTAAATAGTAACTCAGGTTTTTGGGACTGGAGTGTATAAAAACAATTGTTTACAGTCAATCCACTGCTTTTAACTATATTTGTGAAGTACCTAACTTTGCGGAACTGCTATTCCACTCTCTTCATCATTCCTAATCGTCTGGTCTCTAAACAAGACATAAAAGGATGAGAAAGTAGAAGAACAGCTTGCCTTTGGGACCGTTCAATTCTATCAATATGCTGAAGTGAAATAATTAGGAAAATATCAGCAATTCCACCCATCTCAGAAATACAATTCACTTTAACTAATGATGCATTATTTTTTATTGAGACTTGTTTATATTCTACAGACATTTTATTAACAAACAGCTTTTTCCTAAACTACTTAATTGCTACTGTTACGACCTAAAGCATGATCATTGAATATATATTAATTCATTGCAGAAACCTAAACTCTGCTTAGCACTTACACTTGTTTATTATGCTGGCCTGCCCACATAAATATATCAAACACTTGGGAAAGGACCTGCCGAGAGATAACTTTAGAAGCTGAAGAAAAGTAATTTGCTCCCTACCCCCGCCACTTTACAGGATAAGAAGGCTGATGCAGAGATTGTATCACATGGATCCAAATATTGTTTGCGGCTATTATTACTTCAACTCATGCACCTGTTTGATACCAAAGTTCAACCTTTTTTACTGAAAATAAGACAAACAAGCAGGAATGTACGTGACCTCTCATTAGCGTTTATCTGTCACCTGCATGTCCTGAGCCTCCAATAATTCAAGCACCAGAGGAATCCTAGAGAAATTAATAAACTTCAAAGTATTAACTGAACTACCCAGAACTTTTCATTTTGTGAGATCCAAAGGACTTTGTATTTCTACCTAGTTGTAGACTGAGACCCTTGTGCATCTTTTGATGAAAATATGAAATTAATCATTAGGTACTGGCAACTGCATTTTACTACAAAAATATAGAATTAATCAATCTAATAGTTATATTCTACAGACTTAGCATTCAAATTAAAATTTATTTATTTATTTATTTACATTTGTTGACCGGGAGTGTCTGACTGGACGTAGGTCCATTTTCAGTGGAGGCCCGGAGAGAAAAGCTCCACAGTTAAAATATACAGACATTAATTACATTTGATTTATATAGCAATTAACCATTTGAACAACATAGCAATTAACAATTACAAACATAGTTACAGATGAAGAACATAGTACATCAGTAGACAACTAGAATCTTTATCATCTGCGAAGTACATAACAGACATTAACAATTGTTACAATAAGAAGTTCCTGCTGTATAATAAGTAGTTAGGCTTATGAGCATCTGAGCTTGCTATAATCAAGGTAGTTAGTGGGGTGGAAAGAAAGGTAGTAGGTGGATGGGGTGGGTGATAGAGGGGGAGTTGCAAGGGCATAGCCAGCATGTTTTAGGTGCGCTTTAGGTAAAGTTTTGAAGTGGGTGCATGATGGTACGGAGGTAATTGTGGGTGGGAGGGAGTTCCATAATTTGGCTATGGCGCAAGAGAATAGTGCTTCTCCGGCAGAGTTATTGGCTTTAGTGACCTGTAAGTGATTTTTGTTGCTGGATCTTAGTGGTCTGTTGGTGCGATAGGGTTGGAGTAGATTCTGGAGGGATGGGACTTTTAGTGGATGGTTTACTAGTTTGTGGGCAAGTGTGAGTTGATACCACTGAAGGAGGTTAGGGAGTTCGAGCCAGCCCAGTTCAGCAAGTGAGAGACAGTGGTTACTATGGTAGGATGCCCCTGTGGTGAATTTGGCGATTTTGTTGTAGCAGGTCTCTAGCTTGTTTAGATCGCATTGCCTTAGGTTGGTATATACTTGCTGCTTTGATGAGAAGCTGCTTATTTCTGTATAATGTTCCTAGTTAATGTAAAAGCTGCATTATTTTCAGTTAGAATGGTGCTATTAAACAGCTAAAACTGTATTTTACATGCAAAGACAGAGCTCATAAATGGTGACCTGGGGACAACAACAACAATAAATGATTCATCTTTGGCATATGTATATTAAGGTATTAGACATTTAACCACATTACTGAAAGAAAAAGAGATAATTTAATATGAATAGCATAGATCTTGGTAATAATGTTATTTCAAGAGTAAACATTCTTCTGTAATATGGAACAGTAAAAGCAATATGAGAACTACAAACTAAAGTGCCTACTGTAAAAAAAATGAGACCAGTACTATTAAAATAACCATTATGACAGCAGTGTGTTTTTGAAAAAAAAAACAATGATGACATAGCCTTCAGCTTCATATTCGATGGTAAAGATGGAGAGGTGCTTTTGGTTTATCACGAATACTGTTCTTATACCAAAGAGACACTTAAAAAAACATTTACTGGTAATTAAATAAAGTTTGTTATTAATAATATTTCTAATACTTATTTTGATTGCTATATTGATGTGAAGATTCCAGAAACATACTTTTGAATGCAGTAAAGACTACAAAAATACAGAGGCATACATCATAAGGCGGAGTAAAATAGCATATAAAGTACCATTCAAAATTGTATGTATCAATAATCATATATGTTATCATTGTACTACAACAACCTAACTCAGCTTCATTCATGTTACATATTTTGGTGTTGGCATAGAAATTTTTATTTTAAATTCAAGGTGAAGTGAAGTAATGCCTAACAGACTAGTACAGCAATATTCAAAGTGTAGTCAATGGACTATACAAAGGACTGAGTATGTGTTAAAACGAGTTAAGTTTCATGAGACATTCACAAGAAGAAAATGTGGTCTTTGATTTCTGATTTGTAACTTATGAAGTACGTAGTCTTGTCCAAGATTAAATACACTACAAAAATGTACTACATTCTTTTGTTAAATAAGGCAGAGCTCAAATCCTTCCTCCCCTTATATACATATGGTGTAATAAATTTTCCACCTTAAAGCTTCAAAAAGTATCTCCGTCTGAGTTATTAAGTAAGCTATGGTTAAATGTATTCCTCAATAATAAGAAACACACATTTTAGCATGCTGTGGGTTTAGTAGCTATTAGAGAAAGCCATTTAAAGCTGCGCCACTTACTGTTTTGTGTAAATCTTTATTTTCAATTAACTGGTGCAGCAACTGTAGGGCAGAACTTTCACATGCATAATCCTGACAAATATTAAGAAAAGCAACGATAAACCAAAGAAAAATGTTGAATATGAAATACATACACACACACACACACACACACACACACACACACACACACACATATATATATATATATATATATATATATATATGTATGTATATTTATATATATATATATATATATATATATATATATATATGTATATTTATATATATATATATATATATCTATATCTATATATATATATATATATATATATATATATATATATATAGTGGTGCAGCCTTAGCGTTGCCACTTCACAGCAAGAGGTTCTCTGGTTCGATCCTTGGCTGGGGTGCCTTATGTGCGGAGTCTGCATGTCCTCCCTGTTGTTGCATGGGTTTCCTCCGGGTGCTCCAGTTTCCTCCCACATCCCAAAGACATGCTGTAGGTGGATTGGACACTCTAAATTGGCCCTAGGCGTGAGTGCGTGCGTGTGTGCCTTCTGTGGAAGGTTGGGCACTGGGCTGGCAACTTGACACCATAAAACTCCACTGCCAATCATGAGTGGACAGGTGATCCACTGTGGTGACCCCTAACCTGGAAAAGCTGGAAGAAGATATATATATATATATATATATATATATATATATATATATATATATATATATATATATATTCACTTCATAATCTCGAAATACTGAAATCTCGAATTTCAGTATCTCAAGACCATGAAGCCCAAAATCCGTAAAGCTGAATCCCCAGAAGCACGAAATTTAAAATCGTGACTTCTATACAAAATATACCGAACACACAGACACAAACATACACCTCCCTACACATGCACAAACACAAACACCTACCCGACACACAAACACCTACCCAACATACAAATGGGGGGGCAAGCCCCCCTGCACCCCCCCCTACTTAAATATACTAACTCTGAGGTTGCACTACACAGACAAACACACAAAAACACCACTACTCAAGCTACATTCCCCTTGCACACACACATCACACTAGCAAAACAGATGGACATACAGTAAAACCCCTACCCAAAACCCATAAAACACAAATACTTGCCTACAGCTCCAACCATCCACTCACATGTCGCAACGCCAGAACTGCTAATTCAAAATCTCCAAACTTCGGGATTTTAAATTTCACGCTCCTGGGGTTTTGTTATTCTGCCCTTTCGCCTTTCTGGTCTCAGGCTACTGAAATTTGGGATTTCAGTAGTTCAAGATTCTGAACAGAACCCATATATATATATATATATATATATATATATATATATATATATATATATATGTATGTTTGTGTGTGTGTGTGTATACATATAAAATTGTACGTACACACATACATATGTATTTGTGAGTGCAGGCATATAGATGCACGTTCTGAACAAACACACATGTAAATATACATAAGAGGACAGATTTTTCAAAGTTGTACATGCTAATACTCTAGTATGCAGTAGCAGTAATGTGATGACGGTGATATAATCATACTTCATCGCTCAAAATAACTCACTCAGATACTTTAAAGCAGCTCAGGGGCTGTGTAAAATGAAGTTGTATGAAGTGTGATACAGGCTTCAGTGTTCTAACTAGCTCACTGGCAGTAGTGTAACTCGATTAACTAGGGGAAGTAGGCAGTATGACATACGTCTCAACAGTTTGGTCAGATTTTCATTTAGGTATGCTGATGAAACTAAGGCCTTTGTAAGATCTTCAGAATGCCATTACAATTAGGCAGAAGAAACAAGGCCTATATTAAGCATGGCTACAAGTACATTTCTTCTCAAGTATTTGATCACCTAATCAGTGTAAATGGACATTTTCTTCTTAAATATTACACATGAAGAGAGACCAAGTGCAACATATACAATTGCAGTTAAAACACAGCAAGTAATGCAGATTTACATTTTAGACACATCTACAGCATATGGAAGGTAGAAATGTGAAGTTTCAGTATCTACTCTGCACTGCTCTTTTATTTTTACCAACCTCTACCTCTGGGTATCAAGCAATACAAGCAACTAGTTATCTACAGAAGGCCATGCCCTAAAAGTTTAGTACCAACGGGACCTGTATGCTCTCTTTGTTTCCAATCAGATACTTTAAACTCAAGAACAGATTTTTTTTTCTTTTTAAACTACAAAAATATCTCAGTATTAAATAAGATAATGGAAGCATCCAACTTTCAATTGATGCTTTCAAGGAATTTAGCAGCACTTATTCCAAATGTTGTGATCTGGGTCATTCATATCTGCACTGATTTTGTTTAAAATAAACTGAAAACTAAAAATTAAGATGCAGTTATCTGAATCAGTCATACATATGCATGTGAATAAAAGGTATAACACATACATATGCACACATACATATATATGTATATCGCATTTCTTTTGGGTGAAAAGTAGGCAATTAAACATCCTTATGACATGAATTGTTGAGATTGGATTCCTACATGCAAGGAGCTAAAGGAGGACATGCACTCATACCTTTTAACCCTTTCACCATCCAAACGTGATGGAAGATGCATGACAAATGGGTAAAATGTGACAGATAATCAAATAAGACAAATGCAAGTTCAAAAAAGTCGACATTAAGAAATGCTGGCCACTAATAATATAATAATACTCCGAGATTAACAGTGATTATGAACAGTTGTGCTAAACAGCTTCTGCACACTTCATTCAACTTTGAAAACTATAATACTTGCCAGAAAATGTATCATGCATCATTCAATGTTTGATCCTTATTTGTGTATAAGTAAGGGTACCATAATGAATACATCAAGAGTATGGTATTTCTGTTTTCATCCATTCTGTTCTGCCTTAGCACCCAAACCTGACAACATATTTTTTTTATGTCATCAAACTATGCTATTATTAAGTTGCTCAAAAAGAACAGCAGTGCCATGCATGTAGACTAATCAGTATATATCTTGCTTCCCTGTTATATTTACCAGAATTCATAAAATAGGGAACAAACTAATTTATTTATTTTTATTACAGGTGGTAACTAGCTAAGTTAGGTGAAGCAGGAACCCTCTTCAGTCATGACCCAAACCAAGAGACAGTAAAAAGTAATGCAAATACCATATTTACTGAACATACGGTAACATTTTCATCAGTATTGCAGGAAATGTATAATCTAGAGCTGTGTATAGTGATTTGGTACTAATACTTATATTTCTTCAGGTATTACTGTTTAGTAGTACCTTAAAAACATAATTTAAAGTATGCTGTCAATATTAGAATCAAAGTGTCATTAGATATTATTTAAGAAACATGAAGGGCTGCAAAACGTGGAACCAACTGAAGAAAAATTACATTCTCCAATGTTTCACAAGCTTTCAAGGCTCTTTAAAGATTTTGAGGTCAATGAAGAATATTAAGTTCTACATATAAACCAAGGGACTCTGTCAGGTAAAATGAATTTCACAACATAGAGTGGGATAGCTGATAAGAGGCATGCATTTTAAAAGCCACATACACAGCCTGCTTAAGTTAGTGAAAAGGTGTTACCTGGTGAGTTCTGAGGTGAGGATCCAGGAGAACAACGAGGTGAAAAACTGTAGCCGGGATGAAAGGCACCCTGCAGAGGAACGTAGGACATAATCTCATCGTCAAAGAGGCTAAAGAGAAAATAAATTCCTCTCATCAGGGGACAGATACAGACATAATAAACATGCAATGTGGCTGTGAGATAATGGAGCATAACACATGAACAGTCAAGCAGCCATGATTTATGGTAACCCGAATACTTAAGACAGCCATATGCTGACAATGTCAAACTCTGAACTAATAGCATTAAGAACGCCTGCATATAATTCCATTGTGTGGTCAAAGGCAATATTTTCAGCTACTCTGCTTCAAACTATTGAGTCACATGTGAGACGATGGAGTCACATAAGCACATCCCCACTTCTACCCCACCCAATCCTCTATTCTCATAATGCAACTATTCCTGAAGACGTCAGAACATGGGAAAATAATTTCTAGCATTTTGTGACACCTGGGACCTAAATCCATTCTGCCATGTGGGAGGGGTTGGAAAATGGTGGGAAAACGGTATAATATGATATCTAGTACTTGATGGTTAGTCAGGCAGTAACCATATGTCTTTATCTAAAGGAAAAGCACTGTGGGCTTTGCCTCCTTTAATCTGAGCAGTCCACATCTCTAGAAAGGCTTACCTATGCTTTTTGTACCACATTTATTCAGGACCTGGACAATGTTGTGCAACAGATCATCTTTGGCCTTGGCAGTGGAATTCCATGTCTAGTCAGTATTGCAGGCCACAAAAGAAACTCATCTTTATCCAGAAGAAGTTTGTCATTTGTGGACTAGAATGGCAGCACTGATGATATCTAATATGAAACACATAACGTCTGCCCTGAGATAGAAGTTATCAAATTGACATGTGTCTTTGTACAATGTTGACAACAAGTCATGAAAATCCCAGAAATACACTGTTATGCACCGTGCTCCTAGTTAAAAACTGGCCCTGTTCTCATTCAAAACTAGGATAAACAATATCCCTAAATGTGAACAAGTACATTTTCATTCCTTATACCTCCTTACTCTCCCTTCACTTACTTCCTTATTCTATCAAATTTTCCTCCTTGACTTTCCCTCTAAGCATATCATAGGTCTGTTTTTCTCTCACTTCATATTGCAATTCCTGTTTGTATTTGACTAACTTACCTTTAATTTCTCTGCAAACTGTCTAAAGTTTCTATAAATATTAAATGATTGTCATATAACTTGTATCTATTCTTAATCAATGTTTTCATATTATGTCTAATTTGGTATCATTATTTAAACTGCAGATTTTTTTGTGTTGTTTTTGAAGATTGTAAAATTATTGTTCTTAAAATGTTTTGTAATAATGTGGAGCTTTTCTCCCTGGGCCTCCACTGAAAAAGGGCTTCTAAATAGTTAGACCTTTCCGGTAATCAAGTGTCAATAAATAAATAAATAAATAATTACATAAATAAATAAATAAATAAATAAATAAATGCATTTTACGGGCTGATCATCTTCTGAACTGACTATCCATTATGGAGAAACCATATATTCCAGTGCAGTATGTTTACACACCTGCACACTAAATCTGCCTATGACATCATCAAAATATCAGGTACAATCCAACAGAGTATAAAGTAGCTTGTGAGAGTTTACTGACAGTCAAGAAATGACTGCACTTCTTGCCCAGCTGATTATGTCTCTCCATATATTTCAGTATGGTTAAAACTACTGGCAGATGTTGCCTCATTTTATTTATTTATTCACTCATTCATTTATTCATTCTTCAATACCAACTTTATTCTACTCATGGTTGCGAGGGAGCAGCACCTTGTCACAATATTCAGCTGGCATAAGGCAATCATCGACACATACACAGACATACATTGGACATTTATATAGGAAGTTTGGAAAATGGATGATTCAGCTGGCTGCATGTCTTTGCAATATGGGAGAAAACGGCAGCACATAGTCCAAACCTGTGGATATAGGGAGACCAGTTTCCTAACATCTACAACACTGTGTTTGGCTGGCACAATCTTAGAAAATAAGCATTATAAACACAGAAAACTAACGTTACATTTAATACACCTGAAATAAATAAAAACAGTAAGACAAGACGTTTGTGATAGTTTATGATAGTTTCATACCTGCAGTTACAAGCACTTGACAAAATGTTTTTAAAACAATGACTCAGGTCTCTAATGTCACAGCCTGAAAATTATTATACATATGTGCCCATTAGATTTTGGGGTCCCACTAGTCATAATTGCTTCTTTTCAGGAGTGAACCTGAAATACTCACAGTAATCAAACTTAAGACCCAAAGGGTGAAGCTTACTAGCAATTCATAACCTTAATCCTGTGATCTGAACTCCAGATTACGTGACTGTCAGACACTCACAAATGAATGATTCAGACAGATATGACATGACACCAGTATTTCATGTCCAGAGCACTCATCCTGGTGGGGGATGGACACAGACCTAAAACTATGATGTAAAAAATGCATGACAAAGGAGATTGTGATAGCCACGGTCTAGATTTAATAATAATTTTATTAGCTTTTGAAATGGGATGTGGCAAAATAGAAAGCAGGAGGTTATATGAAAGCTATGGATTATTCTTGAGAGGCAGATGTTACTGGAAGGAGGATAACTTGTTTTTTAATAAGCGCTGCTAATTACAATTAATAAGAATTATTAATACACTGATTCTGGCTTTAAGAGCACAGAGTTTTCCAAATCTTGACTTACCAAATCAAACCCACCGAGTACTGGGGTACTCAAAAGTCAAAACTAAAATACAAGAGACAGGGAGAGACAGAGAGAGAGAGAGATAGACAGAAACAATTTTGCAGTAGAGCATACCTTCCTGACCCCCACACCACAATATCTCTGTTTATACAAATTCTGATATTGCTGAACTTTGGGGTAATGAGACAGAGAGAGAGAGCTTTCCTACACCATACATGTCAAAACTTCTGCACTTAGCTTTACAAGTATGTTCAGTGAGTCAGGAACTTGATAAGGTTACATATGTGAATTGTGAGTTGACAAGAAATTCATTTATGCAAAGCTGTACTACCACTATCAGTTCTTGGGAGGGCAAGTCATTTGAGTGGGATATGACAATATATACAGTGGCATATATGTGAAGCCTGAAGACAATTCTTGATAAACAAACTTTGTCAGTTACATATTAAAATATGTTTATACTGCTTTGTTAACTCAACAAATTTCACTGGGGTTAATTTCCCAGTTTACAATGCGTAAGTTTTCTGATATGGCTGTCAGAATTTGGGCTCCCAATAACAATTTCATATGAAAGGAACAATCCACATCAGATAATGACAGTATTCTACATGTTCATAAATGGCAATTTCTAAATCCATTACAAAACAATATTTTTACAGACAAATAATACTTTTAGAAATGCTGTTTACCACTTTCATTACATCAAAGTTGAAGACCGACTCTGCTTTGCAAACTTTCCTCGCATAATCACCCATCACCAAACTTCTAAAGACACTTTGCAGGTACAGGTTTAAAAATTACAGCACTCTGATTTTATAAATTTGCCAGTTGTGACCTATAACATTGAATCACAGCTTAGAAGTCTTGTGAAAGTAATTTGATAACTGTAGTATGAGCAGAGTGGATTTCTTTTTAAATTTAGATCCATTTCTATACAGACATAATGGAGCAGAACAGGAATACATCTGGAATGAATGGAATATGTTGAATGAGAATGTCAATAAAACAGCACTGAATAACTACATATTCATCTTCCAAACAGTTTACCTTAACAGCATCACTAGGTCAGCATCGCAAGACAGTTTCTCAACACCATGTATTCCTTCTGTCCGGATGTAATGTATTTTCTCCCTGTGAAAATATATAGTCAGTATAAGTAAACAAGCAAGCATACAATAGAGAGATATGAATATTTATTCATAAGAATCTGGACCAAGGTAAACTAAAAACTGGATGAACAGTGAAACTGTAGTTATTAAACAAATAATTTTCAGGAAATGTTTATGACTTCATCAGAATTTATGTCTGAAATCATTTCATAATACTGCCTACTGACACAAAAGAAATGTGCATACACACACACACACACACACACACACACACACACACACACACACACACACACACACACACACACACACACACACAACATCAAATATCACATTATGTGATAGTACGATATTCAGCTGATGGCCACATGGTTAATAATGTAAAACTGAATGAAACTCACTTTGATCAAACAGAGCTGACTGTAAGAATACCCAGGGCCGGTGCTAGTATTTTGGGGGCCCCCAGCAAGTTTCAAGTTGGGGGCCCTACCCAGGAGAATATAAAAAGTTTGACCATATTGCTATCATGCCCCCTTCCCTATCAAGCTCATGAAGCACCATTTAACAATCACTGTGGAGTATTATTACATTCAGACCATTAAAAAGACTTGAAATGTCAAGATAAACACTGGCTGGCATTTAGTACCAATGTTACATTATGACAAGCCCCTGTACCACAGTAAGGTAGCCACTCACAATGGTACACACACACAACGACTGGGACTGCGCAGTGGTGCAGCAGTTAACTTTGTCACCCCCCCCCCCCCAGCAAGAGGTTCTCTGGTTCGATTCTCAGCTGGGGTGCCTTCTGTGTGGAGTCTGCATGTCCTCCCTGCGTTCGTGTGGTTTCCTCCCACATTCTAAGGACATGCTTCTGCAGCATTTCTTCCTGGGCCTCTGCTAAAAATAGGCTCTGTCCTAGTCGGACTTTCCCAGTCAACTAATGTTAAATAAATAAAATTTAGTACCAATAAATTATGACAAGCCACTGTACCACAGCAAGGTAGCCACCCACAGAAGTTCACACACTGACTGGCATTTAATACGAATGTTACATTACAAGCCCCTGTACCACAGCAAGGTAGCCACTCACAAATACACACACACACACACTGACTGGCATTTAGTAGTAATGTTGTTACATTATGGCAAGCCTCTGTACAGCATCAAGGTAGCCAGTTCCGCAGAGGTACACAAAGACACCCACACAGACTCCCTCACACAGGACAGAGACACGAGGCAGACAGTTACACAGACTCGCAGACAGGACATAGACACCCACACATGATGGACAGCACTACAGTAAGACTGAACATTAAGAATTTAAAATACTGGGCTTATGAACTAATAATGATGCTAGAATAAGATTTTGCAGTAGCATGCATTGTGTGACCCCACATTTTTGAAGAACAGACCAACACTAACAAACATCTGGACATTGTGCAACATTCTCACAGCCCCTACCAACCTCCTAACTTCTCAGCATAATTCCAAAGCTGAAAATAACTGCAGAACAAAGGTGTAACAAAAAGGATAGTTACAAACATTGCTATGATAAACTTAGAAAGATATTAGAATAACAGGGATTGCATTAGCATTCATTACAATAATCAGTACATTCTGCAGAACTCTCATAGTCCCCCCAAAAGTCTCGGCACAATTGAAGAGGAGGTACAAACAAAAAAAAAAACAAGACAAGGACGTATCATTGGGGTTTAAAACATTGTGATTATGAACTAATAAAGATGGTAGGATGGTAGAATAACATTTTTCCAGTAGCATGCATTGGGTGAATTCACATTTTTGATGACTAACAGACCAAAAATACAGGTCAAACATCTAAACATTGTGCAACATTCTCACAGCCCCTACACCTCCCGTCTAACCTCACAGCTTAACAATTCCAGACAAAGCCCCAAAAAAAAAAAAAAAAAAAAAAATGCAAAACAAAGGCATAACATCAGGGATAGTTTGAAACTTTGCTATGATCAACTTCGATAGCAGAACAGGGGTTGCACTGGCACGCATTAAGACATCAGTACATTCTGCAGAATTGTCATAGCCCTTACCCCCCCCCCCCCCTTCAGTATCTCAGCACAATAAATTTGGATGAAGTGAAAGTAAAATAAAAACACAAAGGCATAACATAAAAAACAATGTGCTTATCAGCAAATACCGATACTGGAATAACAGATTATGAAGTAAAATGCATTACGTACCCCACATGTTTTAATGAAAATAGATAAATACCAGGCAAATATCTGAATATTGCACAACATTCTCACAGACTGCAACCCCCCTACCAACCTGTCAGCACAATAACTGTAGACAAAGCAAAAAATTATCATAGAACAAAGGCGTACCATCAGGGATAGTTGTAAACGCTGCCGGTGTACACAATACTAGTATAACAGGATTTGCATTAGTATACATTAAAACAGCAGCTGTACATTCTGCAACATTGTCACAGCCACTAACTCCCCTCCCAACCTCTCAGCAGAATAATTCTGGACAGAGCAAAAAATGATCATAGAACAAAGGTGTAGCATCAGGGATAGTTGTAGACATTGCCGGTATACATAAAACAAACTAGCAGAACAGGGTTTGCATTGGTATACATTAAAACATCTGTATATTCTGCAGCATTCTCACAGCCACTATCCCCCCACTACCAATATTTCAGCACAATTGTACACAAAACAAAAATGCAATATTGAATATTCTTATGCGACTAGATAAAAAAACTACATAAAATCTGGACATTAATTACAAACAAGCCTTCCTTCCTCAGACTCTTAGCAGAAGAATTCTGAACAAAGATAAAATAAAACTGTTACAACCACAGCCCCCCCACCCACACACACACAAATCATCTTAGTGTAACAACTCTCCCTAGGCACCCCCCCAGCAAAAAATAAAATTAAAATAAACCCAGCAACTTACCTTTTCTGCAGTTGATAGAAGGCTGCTACTAATCCTCTGCTTGCTTCTACTACACACAGACCAGACCTGTTCAGCACTCTTAAATTGCCCTCAAAAGGACAGTTTTTCAGATCTTTTAGAAATTGCCCTTACAAGGACAGTTAAAATAGAGCTGCTTTGCTGGTCCCAATGTCGTTCCAGCAAAACCTGCATCCTCCATCCATCCTCACAGCATACCTCTCAACATCTTAGCAAGAAAAATCTGGACAAAGCCAGAAATAATAGGGGTACAAAGGCTTAAAAATAGGAACGCTTTTTTAATATTGCTTATATAAACTTACAAACTTGCTTTCAGACTTCACTTTAGCATACATTTTTCTGAAGGATATAAAGTCTAAAACTTAAATGTATCTTCTATTTTTTGTGACTTCAGTACTCATTACTGTATAAGAAAACCACAAATTTTATGAAGAACAAACCAATAAAAATCTGGGCAGTTCAGATATTTGCCTAACGTCAACAATCAAAAGAACTGACCCAACAGTAATTAATGTTTCTCTGAAATGCACAAATGCCTGCTCCTGCTGTTAAGTAAAAGTTAACAACATAGTACCTAATACCTGCAGCCACCCGTTAAGTAATCTCCTGCCATTTTTCTAAAATGTAATCACAGTGTTAGTTAGAATATTCAATGACAGTGTGACAGACCACATATTAAGGTAAACCCAATCAGGAAGCTAGAACTTGCTTCTTGATTTCTACAGCCAGTTAGGTCCCTTGCTTTACTGAAGCAGACCTGATTGAGAGCAGCTAACAAGTAAAGCAAGGGACCTGATTGGCTGCACCCATCAAGGAAGCAAGTTTTTTCAGGGGAAAAAAAAAAGTGGAATCGCGCAACGGTGCTGCCGAAACGAACGAGGCACCAAGCAAGGAGTGGAAGCGATTTTGAAACCCGTGGCTGCTTCATATAGGGGCCCTCATACGTGGGGAGATAATCGGGGGGCTCCCTGTGGCCGCGGGTTTGGCGGGTGCCTAACGCCGGCTATGAGAATAGAGAAGTTGGGAGGGTGGCCTAATGGTTAAAGTGTTTGCCTTACAAACATAAGGTACAGGGTTTGAATCTCACAGGGGGATAATTGGCTAGGCTTAAAATGGCTCGCAAGGGCAGTTAGCCTAGTACTAATCTATGAACCTATGAACCTACCCATATGCTACTGATACAGAACAGAGATGATTGCAATAAATAAAGAAATGCAGGGAAAGAAGCACTGC
Source organism: Protopterus annectens (assembly GCF_019279795.1). Classification (NCBI taxonomy): domain Eukaryota; kingdom Metazoa; phylum Chordata; order Ceratodontiformes; family Protopteridae; genus Protopterus; species Protopterus annectens. The sequence continues at coordinate 368,351,925 of NC_056731.1, forward strand.
TTGCGTGGTGGGTGGGGATTTGCAACCACTTAATATGGACTCTTCTGAACTTGAATCTAAGCTATCTGAGCTGTGTGTGTGTGTGTGTGTATATATATATATATATATATATATATATATATATATATATATATATATAGTATACAGCTATTCTATACTTATATGGATTCACTTCAGAAGACTGAAAGTCCAAAATCTTGAATTTCAAAAGACTGAGACCAAAATCCTGAAAGTTCAACAGACTGAAAACTCAAAATACTAAATCTCAGAATACTGAAAACAAGATACAGAAACAAATAGCAGACAAACCATATTACTTTTCTCCCCCATGCTCCACACACCCCCTGCTACTTAAATATATCAACCCCGAGATCGCACTTCACTACACTAACATGGGTTATGTTGTAGTATAGCAAGTTAGATGGGAACATGACTAAGGTTACAACAGGCAGTCGTGAAATGCATAATGGTATGTTTGCTATTTTGTTCTGTAGAGTGCGATCTCGGAGTTGATATATTTAAGTGGCAGGTGGTGTGGGGGGTGCAGGGGGGCTTGTCCCTCTGCTTATACTTGAAGAAGTCGTAAACAGTTTATCTTTTATTTGTTTCTGTATGTAGTTGTGCTGGAATATAGTAAGTGTTGATATTCTGTGTGTTTTCAATATTCTGAGATTCAGTATTTTGAGTTTTCAGTCTTTTGAAATTCAAGATTTTGGGCTTTCAGTATTCTGAAGGGAATATATATATATATATATATATATATATATATATATGGGTCAAATTAAAATGATCTAAACTCAAACATATCTAGACACAACATACTAACATTTCAGTTCTACTAATAAAGGAATTATGCATTTTCCCACTGATGTGGGACCTTGTAGTTGGTATAAATAATTAGCATGTGGTGTGGAAGGTGCAGGGGGGGTCTTGCACCCTGCTACAACATTGCTTTTAGATATAGATAGATTTTGTCGATATTTTGTGTTTTTAGATATTTTTGAATTTAGATTTTTTTGTTTATCTTTTCTGTTTTGATCAGCTAAAAATGTGTTTTGATATTTGTGAATTTAAATAATTTCAAGTTGCACCGTATATATATATATATATAGGTTTACCATGACAATGTCGCCGTGCACTTGCACGGCTATGAAGTATTCGAACATCAGATGTTCGAATACTTCATAATGCGTAGTCATCTGAGCGAATGTTGTAATTGCGAATGGACTGTGCATTCGAATAACAACGTTCGCTCATGGGAGCGGATCATGTACAGCGGACAGGAAATACATCCCTTTCCTCACTGTAGTGCGATCTCGGAGTTGGAATATTAAGTTGGGGGTGTGGGGGCACAGCCCCCATTAGTGCAGGCGCAGCCCCTGCATACGCTGTGTTTAGGTTGGGTAGTTCTGTGTATTTGGCAGGGTGGGCGTGCTCTGTGTTGCCTGTATTTCACGCTGTTTCGGTTATTCCACGTTGATCGACTGGGAATGTCGCGATTCGACGTTTGACATTTCTGTCCGGTTTACGGCCTTCTAAACATTCGGAAATATGTCCTTTCGACGTATTATTTCGGTAATTGCTACCTTATTTATTTTAATTTTCGAAATGATGATAGTAAACCATATATATATATATATATATATATATATATATATATATATATATATATATATATATATATATAAAATGTGTGTGTTTGTGTATATCCACACATTCAGGACAGCTACTTCACAGGCAGGGACTAAAGGTGGAGGTGTCTCTGTTTACATCAAACATAAATATACTTCAAGGCTGGTTAAACAGGACAATCCACTTGAGCTGCTCTATGTTCAAATCACCATAGGCAAAATCCAATACCACTTCCTTGCAAGTTATAGGTCCCCCTCTATGACCCAGGAAACCCATACCATGTATTTAAACTTATTAGAAACACTAACCATCCAACTCAATATCATATTCATGGGTGACTTTAATTATCCCACTATTAACTGGGAATCCTGTATGACACCAAACATACATGCACAGAGATTCCTGGATTTTGTAAACACAAACTTCTTAGACAAGATTGTCAGTACAACAACCAGTGGTGCAATCATACTGGGTCTAGTCCTCACTAATATGGGAGAGAGCTGCACACCCCCTACTGTAATGCCTTCCCTGGTAAGTTCAGACCACAAAATGGTCTCCTTTGAAGTAAAAATAAAACCTGGACCCCTAGCTAAACTTGGAATATTTAGGAACTATTCTAAGGCTAACCTCCTGCTATTAAGTGAGACCCTAGCAAAATGTCAAGCCCCCATAAACCCTGAGAACACTGTTGCCTATGCAGAACTGTTCACAGAAACCCTGGCAGTTGTACCCACCCAGAAGAAGTACATAACTAACTCAAAAAACAAGCCACCCTGGTGGAATCATCAATCAGTAGACCGTATAACAGGAGGAAGAAAATCATGGCAAAACTTAGGAGGTGCAGCACCCAGCAGGATAAAAACACTCTCATCAATCTAAACAATCAACTGAGAGGACAAATAAAGTCTACCAAAGCCAAATTTGAGGTAAGTTTGGCCTCCCAGTCTAAGGGCAACCACGAAGAATTCTTTAGCTATGTCCACAACCTCAAAGGCAATACACAATTGTGTGCAGATCTAATTGTAAATGGAGCCACCTATACTGATTCAGAAGACATAGCAAACCTTCTGGCTGATGAATTCAGCTCCAACTTAACCCCTCTTTCCCCTCAAACTTCCCTCAGGAAATATCAAATATAACTCCCCCTACTATTACTTAACAGTTCCTTAATGCTCTCTGTAAGACCAAGAACACTGCATCAATGGGCCCAGACAGTATCCCAGGATGCCTTCTAAATAGCATGAAACATGACCTATCAGGGCCTCTGGAATTGCTGTTTAACTGTAGCCTCCAAACAGGTTTTGTGCCTCATAAATGGAGAAAGGCAACAGTCACCCCTCTGCACAAAGGCGGGCCATCTACAGACCCTGGAAACTACAGACCCATAAATCTCACTAGTATTATATGTAAAGCCATGGAAAGAATTATCATGGAGATGATCCATAGAGAAACTGTAAACCTCCAGGTACTTTTCGTCAAGGGCAGATCATGCCTACTCAACCTAGTGGACTTCTTTGAGAAGGTCACCAAAGCAATGGAAGAGGGCAAAATTGTTCACACTGCCTACCTTGTCCTGGCCAAGGCATTTGATCCAATACCCAACTTGGGCATTGCTGACAAACTCAAGAGGTTAGGTACAAACCTGTATGTCACCCTGTGGATAGCCAACTGGCTCAGACAGGACCCAAGAAGTTAGAATTGGGGAGTCCACCTCTACAAAGAGTCCAATCACAAGTTGAGTCCCTCAGGGATCAGTCCTTGGACCGCTCCTTTTGGCATTTACTTGTCAGAAGTCAAGGCCAATGTCAGTTGTCTCTGGCTGACTAAATTTGCAGATGATTGCAAATTAGGAGCTGTCATTGAATCTCACCCTGACACAAATGTTCTCCAGGAGGGGCTGTCATAGACAAACAACTGGTGTCAGAGCCACGGACTACAACTAAATGCCAAGAAATAAATAAAAGTATCCTTTGGGAAGTCATGCATCCCTAGTAACTATGATACTGATAACACACCCCTTAGAGGTGACCCAGTAGTCAGGGACTTAGGGACACACATAGATAGGAATCTACCCTTCGACCATCATGCGTCTACAGTGGTGAGGAAATCATTCTATATTGCACAACTTATAAACAAAGGTATGACATCTACATCCAATGAAGTTATTGTTTCACTGTATCATTGAGTACAATGTCCCCCTTTGTTATGTACTTAACTAGACATTTCCAACAACTGGAAGTCCACAGAGGTTCCTTACTAAAAGAATACAGGGTGTAAGTAAAATGTCCTATGCAGACCGCCTCAAGACCCAAGCCCTGTATTCTGTCTCCTAAAGGCTTTTGAGGAGAGATCTATGCTTGGCATACAGGGCATTGTCAGACCCCACTCTGATGGACCTCCTGAATATCCACAAAACAAACAGCTCCAGAATTTCCTGTTCCAAAGACATAAACCTTGCCGGTGATATAAACAGGTCCTGCTGGACAGATAGGTATATATCCCAGATACTACCGCTTCTATGGAACAGGCTCCCCATCCATGTGAAGCAGAGTTCCTCCCTAACCCAATTCAAGTACAACTAAGATAAGTGTATTGGAAACCAGAAATTCATCCCTGGTTTGGCACCTATATCTCTAATGGGCACAGGTAACCTGTAATTGATTTATCTCCCAAACCCCTGCCTACACTTACCAAGGGTATCAGAACTTGTAAGAAACTTGGGATGCATGGCTAGGCCTAAAAAGGCCCTTGTGATCGTTAGTCTAGTAAACAGCTGTGAACATATATATATATACATATATATATATATATATATATATATATATATATATATATATATGTATATTTACACATACAAGTTTTAGTATGTCAAGTGTGTATTTGGTTTAGTGGACCACATATGATCGACTAAACAGCTGATGGATAGGTTTGCAAGATCGCACAAATCCCAGGGTTGGGAAATATGCTCTTAGTCCATGTTTGAGCAGTCTTAGAGTTAGTATATATTATTAGGGGTTGTTGAGATTGCAGGGGGGCTTGCTCCAATGCCTACACTAAGTGTCACTAAGTGTACACAGTACATATTCCAGGACATCCCTACCAATTTTCCATATGCCAAAGCTGCTTCTCAGCACATTTATACTGGCATGTCAAAGCCAGCTGATGTTGTTGAGTGTTACTCTATACATATATATATATATATATATATATATATATATATATATATATATATATATATATATGTATGTCTGTGTGTGTGTGTGTGTATAATTATATCCATCTTTCAATGTATGCAGCTTTCTCTCTGTTTCTAAATCTAAACACATCACTCACAGACACACACACACACACACACACACACACACACACACACACACACACACACACACACACACACACACATAAAGATTTTTAAATTCTGGTTGCAAGGCTGTAAAGAAATGTTCTTCTCCATTTACATCCATCTCAGGCTTGTAGCAATCAGGTGTACCTTCAATGGAGCCACTGGCTTCTGCTCACAATTTCCTGTTTTTTTTGTCTCTCACAGGACATTCTCTCTAGCTCACCTCTATTAAGCATGAGCATTCCCAGCAGAGTGCTGCCCCCCTGACATCTCAGATGCTCAGGTAAGAGCCGCCCTCTCCAAAGCAAAAAACACAGCATCAATGGGACCAGATGGTGTCCCGGGCTGCGTCCTACATGAACTCCAAGAAGAGCTAAACCCAAACATAAAACTACTGTTCAATCTCAGCCTTACTACAGGATATGTGCCCAAAGAGTGGCGTACAGCAACAGTGGTCCCTCTCCATAAAGGTGGTGCCTCAACGGATCCTGGAAACTATCGCCCCATAAGCCTGACTAGCTTGGTCTGCAAAGCTATGGAAAGGATCATCATGGACCTCATAAATAAAGATATTGGGGACCTACAAACACTGGATCCTACCCAGTTCGGCTTTGTTAAGGGCAGATCCTGCCTCTTAAACCTGGTTGATTTCTTTGAAACAGTCACCAAGGCCATTGACGAGGGAAGGTGGTCCACACAGCCTACCTGGACCTCGCAAAAGCCTTCGATACAATACCACACTCGGGCATTATAGATAAGCTCACCAGCTTAAATATAAACCCCTATGTCACTAGATGGATTGCAAACTGGCTCAAGGACAGAACCCACATGGTTAGAATTGCTGGAGCCATGTCAGACTCCAAACCAGTTACAAGTGGTGTCCCACAAGGCTCAGTCCTGGGACCTCTCTTGTTCGGTATATATTTCTCGAACGTACAGGCCAACACGGAAGGACTGTGGCTGACCAAGTTCGCAGATGACTGCAAACTGGGCCATAATCGACTCTCCAGCCAACACAAGCATCCTCCAAAAGGGCCTCATAGAAACAGACAACTGGTGCCAGAGCCATGGCCTCAAGCTAAATGCCAAAAGTGTATAGTCATCCCTTTGGCAAAAACAAAGTGCCACAAATTACCACATAGGTGGTAATCCATTAAGTACAGAAGAAGTAATTAGGGACCTGGGGACCCAAGTTGATAGCAATCTCTCATTTGACAACCACGTGGCCAAAGTGGTTAGAAAACATTTTATATAGCCCACCTAATCATGAAGGGATTCACATCTAGATCAGGGAGGTCATCGTGCCTCTTTACTCATCCCTCATCAGGCCCATAATTGAGTACAATGCCCCTTTTGGGATGTACCTTACCAGACACCTGCAGCAACTGGAAAGACCCCAAAAGTACCTCACTAAGAGGATCAAAGGGCTCAAACAGATGCCATATGCTGCCCGGTTAAAGAAACTCCAGCTCTACTCAGTGGCATACCGCCTGTTCAGAGGCGATCTGTGCCTGACGATAAAGCCATGTCCAACCCGGAATTAATGGACATGCTGCACCTCAGAAAATCCAAATCCCATCGAGCTACGCTCGAGACTTGAACCTCAGCACTGAAATAAATAGGACATGCCGGAGGGACAGATTCATAACCCAGAGGCTCCCTTCACTCTGGAATAAAATCCCAGTCCAGGTTAGGCAGAGTCCCTCATTGACTCTCTTCAAGAGGAATCTTGATGAGTGGATGGGAGATCGTAGGTTTACCCCGGGTATCACTTCTGTGTCACTGTTAGACAGAGGCACAGTATACTAACCTCGAAAAAGGGCATAGCAAAATAAATTTAAAATGGGTGGCGAAAGCCAAACACATTCTGGCTAGGCTTATAAATGCCCTAGGGCAGATAGCCTAGTATGAACCTATGAACCTATGAACCTATGAGGAGCAGGAAACGTGTCACTGGGCTGTCATCCCTAGTTCTCTGCTGGTGAAATATTTAAGCTACTAGCTATTTATCAGAAGGACGCAGCATTTAAGTATGCTGCATCCATTTTAGAAACAGCCACAATTCTGTATGTATCACACTGCAAAGCCATCTCTGCTGTTCCATGTATTGAAACCATTCTAACATAGGAAAGCTGTCACATCCTCAAACTTTGTCAAAGGAACTTAATATCTCAATCCTGCTTCGCACCACATTTCCATCTCCTAAAGAAAATGAGCAGGCTGTTATTTGCATCAGTGCTCCCCCTCTGTTAGTGCCATCAATTCCCAAGTCACTATCTGAGCCCATGTCAGTGACTCCACACTACGGAATGGAAGCGGTATGGCAGCAGTGTTATGCAGATCTGGCTACAAAGTGAGAGTGTAGATGGTCACAGCAGCAGCATTCATATTGTTCCTTATTTTGTAAATCAGTGATACTAAAGTAAATCAGTAATGTTCTTTCAGAGGCCATGAGTGTGGGAATGCATTTGTGTAGTTAGCATTCCATGAACAGTGGTAGATTTGGGGCACCAGAGGCGTGGCTGGATGTGGCTAAGGTGAATTTGAATAGCAACCTATTTTTTCTTTCTTAATAATTTTTCTTCATTTTAATAGTATAAAACATTATGCACAAAGTAATTCATCTAGTACTATAACCAACAATAAATACAGTAACAGAAAGTAATTTCCACCCCCATTATAACAACCTGACTTATTGCAAACTGTTTCTTCTCAAGTAATAAAGAAATATTTCAAAGTACAGAGTAGTTAATTATAATTTCCACCCATTCCCTAGCAACCTAACTTATGGTTTAGCTTTTTCTCTACTGTAAAACTATTTCAAAGTAAATAGTAGTCACATACTCTAGGAATCTAAATTTTTAAGTCCATACTTAAACCTGAGGCTAGGAGGGACTACTGGTTGGCTAACAAAGAAACTAAGAAAGAAGTTGCAATAGCAAAGAATCGGGCATCGGAGGCACTGTGAAAGTGACTCAGTAAGGGGCACAAAGAAATTATATCAAGTTGCAAGGCAAAGACAGAAAGATAAAGAAGATAGTCAGACACCCTTCATAAGGGATGCCAGCAACAACCTGACCACCAGCCCAGAGAACATCAAAGGCAGATGGAAGGAGTATTTCCAGCAGCTTCTGAATGAAAAAAAAAACACACAGAAGCTGTACTGCCCCAGAAACAGCCTATGATGAGAGAAGAAGAGGAGCCCACCCTAGAAGAAGTAAGAACAGCACTAAGGAAGCTGAAGTCAGGGAAAGCAGCAGGCTCAGATGAGGTCACAGCAGATATGATAAAGATGCTGGGTGAGATAGGGGAGAAATGGCTCCTGAGAGTTCTCATAGCAGTGTGGAGAGGAAGACATATCCCAGATGACTGGAGAATAAGCATACTTGTGCCAGTGGACAAGAACAATGGGAACATCCACAACTGTAGGCAGTACAGAGGCATCTAACTCCTACCACATTGCATGATTGCATGAAAGTTCTGGAGAGGGTGATTGATAAATGGATACGCAGAGTAGTAGAATGTAAGATGGGAGATGAGCAGTTTGGATTCAGATCAGGATGCAGCACAACTGACCCGATGTTTGCATTGAGACAGATACTTGAGAAGAAGCTAGAAATGAGGAGAGAGAGTCCAACTGAGCATTCCTAGACGTGGAGAAAGCATATGACAAGGTCCCATGAAAGCTGATCTGGGCAGTACTGCTGTGGTTTGAAGTCCCAGAAACATTGGTAGAATTAATGCAGGCTATGTACAAGGACCCAGTGACTCAAGTACGAACAGTGATCGACCTCACAGAGAGGTTCCCAGTGGGAGTGGGTGCACACCACGGTTCAGCTCTGAGCCCACAGCTGTTCACGCTGGTGATGGACTACATTAGCAAACAGGTTGGAGGGGACAGATCAACAAAGCTGCTATATGTAGATGATGTGGCAGTACAGGCAGACTCTGAGCTAGAACTTCAGCAAAGGATAGGAGAATAGAATGCAAATCTGAAGGCACATGGGATGAAACTAAACACAGATAAGATGGTGGTAATGGCAGCAAATTGGGGAAATCAGAAGAAGCTGAGAATAGAGATAGATGGGAAGATAGTGGAACAGGTAAACAGCTTCAAGTATCTGGGAGGGGTGGTTGAGAAGGGAAGTCTGAATGAAGAGGTCAAAACTAGAATCAGGGGGGCTGCAGCCAACTGGCATAGAGTATCAGGTGTAGTCTACGACAGAAGAATGCCAAAGAAGCTGAAAAGTAAGGTGTACAAGACAGTGGTGCAACCAATACTACTGTACAGTACAGAAACCTGGGCAGTAAAGGCAGAACAGTTGAAGAAGCTAGAGGTGATGGAAATGAAGTGCCTGAGAAAGGTGGTAGGATGCACACTGAGGGACAGACGAAGAAATGAGGACATAAGAGCAGAAGCCAAAGTAGCTCCAATTGCAGAAAAAGTCAAAGAGAACAGATTAAGGTGGTTTGGGCACATGTGCAGAAAAGCAGAAGACAACCTGGCGAGGAGGATTTGGGGCAGACAGGAAGAAGGTAAGATGAAGCAAGGACTTCCAGCAAAGAGGTGGACGGATTGTGTGAAAGAAGATCTTTGTCAGCCAGGCATGAGTGTTGATGAAGGCAGGAGTGTAGCACTGAATCAAGAGAGTTGGTGACAGTTAATACGATACCTTGACCCCATGTAGGAAAAATGGGAAAAAGGGGGCTGATGATAACTTAAACCCACCATAGTGTGATACTAAACATTATTTACCCTCTCCTCTCTATCTTGTGCTACTCCAGTGTGTTATTATGCAAACATACCCTATCAGCCAATGCTTCATACCCTCATCTGAACTACTCCCCTCTCCTTTGTGTTACTCCACCATATCCTTTACCTCTAATAAAGACCCTCTTCTCTCTCTAGACATACACTATCACCAAATCTGTGATCTATTCTGTTCCCTTACCATATCTATCAGTTCTCATCATATTCGTAAATGCCTACCCATCTCTTATACCTTGCAGCTCTAATAAGCTTCTTCACCTGTTCCTTATTTGAACCACATGCAGTAGCAGGCATACCTCCTTTACAGGGCCTTGCCATCTCAAACTTCATTCTTCCTGTTATCAGCATTAGTGCAACCCTTACTTGTTTAGACCACCCATCTCATCTTGTACCTCTGCAAATAAGCAGAACTGCCAGTGCCTTTCTATTGTTTTATATATCATTTACTAATTCCTCTTGCATACCTCTCAACCTGTTAGAGCAGGAAATGTGGACAAATACACAAATAATGGGCGGACAAAGGCCCAGAAATAGGGACATTTTTTTAAATATTGCTCTTACAAACTTAGAAAGTAAATAGAATAACAGGTTTTGTATTAGCATGAATTTTCTGAAGGGTATGAAGTATGGAGCTCAGATATCTGTTATTATTTTCTGACTTAGATCTTCATTGATTTGCTAGTGATTTGCTCGAAAATCACAATTTTATGAAAAATGGACCAAAAATATGAGGCAAAAATCTGGACGTTATGTGAAAATCTGTACAGTTGAGAGGTATGCACTTGATCCTCTTCCAAAGCCTGTAAATCTCCACAGAATTCTACCACATATGCAGTCTGCCCTCCAATCCCCACATCTCCATCAAACAGAAGATTTCTCCCAGTCCCACTCCTCATGCTTTACTTTTGCCAGCATTTGGTACAACCTGCAGATCCCCTAATGGTCCCATCTTCTTATGGCCTGCAAACACCTACCAATCTCCCTTAAACATCCCATACTCCTTTAAACATCCTGTACTTCTTCCAAACATCACTCTTCTTGTGAGGAGAAGAACCAGAGAGAAATGTCTCCCCCTGAAAACAGGATTGTGGGGGCAGCTATTGCTAGCAGATGCTCCCAGCAAGATAAGCAGTTGGAATAATTATTGCTTTGGCAGCAGTCTCAGCTTCATTATGACCTGTTGGATATTAGTGCAAACTCTGACTTGAGAGGGAAGGTTAAAAGGTTAAAAAGGGGAGGAAAAGCTCCTCCGGTCCTGTTAGGATGCTTTTATGAAGGCTAGCCTACTACAACTCATAATTCATTGTCATTTTTTAAAGGTGTCCTAGTACCAACATGACAAACTAATACTCTGATAAAATGAAACCTGCTGCAAATTGGGGGCCCACCTCTCATGCTTATCTTAGGAACAAAAACGTGTCACACACTCGGAGGAAGGAGCAAGTCATGGTAAAGGAGGGGAATGTGACAGGAACTTAAGCCAGACAGGTAGCATATGAAACTGCAGCTGTTGTGAAGATGGTCACCAAAACAAATAAATCAGCTTGGAACGACAATGTTTTTCTAAAATGCATTTCCCTGATCCCTGAAGCCTTTCGCCATTCCAAATGAGCAAATAACAAATTGAGTTCCTTTCATTGCCTGACTACATATAATCACTTTTGACAGAATGTGTGCAACTCAGACAAGGATGATTAAGACACAAATTGCTGCACTGCTTGAAAAAAAGTGTTGTAAAACCAACCTATATAGTAACTCAGTACCTTGCTGTTCCATGCGGTTGCACAGAACATTCACCCTACAACCTCACCCATAGTTGGCGATAACATCATCTACCTAGCAGGTATAAACTCTTGCTCATCCCAGCATCTGCCTTTCTGCACGAGCAACATCTGTTATAAAACATTATGTAAATTCATGCATGGCTGAGGTACTGATATCTGAAAAATACATCTCATTCAGAATGTAATGACAAACTTAATGTGTTGCAAATACCAGTTTTATTTAAATGTATTTGCCATTTATGAAACTAAGTATTATCAGGTGGGTTCTATGGAATCTGAAAGCTTAGATAAATATTTATGAAAGATGGAAAGGAGGAAACCGCAAACAGCACTTCATTATCCTTTACTTGCAATGGTCATGCCCAAATAGTGACTGGGAAGTTTTTATGCATCAGGAAGAGAACATCCAAAGTAAACTGATTGCTGGATCTTGTATCCTTGTTGAGTGGAAAAAGTAAATAATATAATAACACGTCTCAAGCAAGGCCAAGAGCTCAGAACAGTGTGGAGTGTATTGGAAGGAACAGAGATGCTCAGCAGTAGCATAGAACTTGGTACACATCGTTTCACTGAATAAACAGAATGGGAAATGATATTCTTTATCGCCATCTACTGGAAATAAAATGTATGATACTTTTTCAACCACAAGTTGCCAAAGCTGTCTTCCTTCATCTATGTACAGAACTATAGTAACATAGCCTTAGTTTCCTGCATAAGTAGCATATCTCAGCCTCTCAACACAAGAAATCTGGACAAAGCTAAAAAGAAATGGGGGAGGGAGGGAGGGAGGGCAGAGGCCCAAAATTAGGGACAGATTTTAAATATTCCTCTCATAAGCTTATTAAACTGGTAGAATAACAGTTTTTCTGTTAGCGTGAATTTTCTGAACAATATAAGGTCTGAAACTCAAATGTATGGCATCATGCAGTGATTTAAATCTGCAATGATTTGTTAGAAAATAAAAAAAAATTGTTGGTACAAAGCAAAGAACTGAGGCAGAAATCTGGAAATTTTGTGAAAATCTGAACAGTTGAGAGGTATGGTAATCAGCCCTTAATATGTGCAATAAATCAACAGGGCCGACTTTAATTTCAGGGGTAGCATGGACAGACATATGCACCAAAAGTATGTCCTACCTAAAAACAAAACAAAACAATACAACTAAATATCATTTCAAAAAAGTAAACTTTGACAAGTAAGGTTACTAAGGTTATGCATTAACCCCACAAAGAAAGGAAGACATGGTTGGCTACAGTTCATTCTTCTGATTCATTATAAGCAGCCTGTCTAATACCTTGGCATCATGACCTTTAAAAGAGAATAATGTAGTCTTCTTATATTGGAAAGGTCTCTCAACAACTAAGTATGACCAATATAAAATATTTTCTTATTAATCTCTTAAATTAACATTTCTGGAAAGGAATAAGCAGCTCCAGTGGCAAAGAGTGATAAATCTCTGACTATAGTTCATGAAATTTGAATATGATTAATGTCTCGGGCATCTGAATGAGCTGTTGTAGGTAGGGTAGGTGTGCCAATCCTCGGGGGGGGGGGGCAGGCTGGGAACATCAAATGTTACATTCCCTTGCATGGGCAGTGATGCAAAGGATAGCTGCAGGAAATGTTTGGCCCCCAAGCCTTGAATATAATAGCCCATACTGCAGGTGCACCGGAGTGGGTAATCACATGGGGGGGTTTATAGTGACTGCTGTAGTGATGCAGATCACTTACTTCCCACCCAGTAGGAGAAATCAGAACCCATAGTACATAAACCTTCCTTATCGTAATGGTCGCATGGGCACAAAACATTGCTGATGCTATCCCCCCAGCTCTCACTCTCACTGGAGAAAATCCAAGATGGGGTAACTCAGTAAGCTTGGCTGACTGGAAGAGAGAGCTAACATTTAGTGTGGGAAATAGTACATAGGAAAAAAATATCTGGAAAGATGGATATAAAAAAGGAAATAATGCAGCAACATCTCAACAGAATTATTTGCAGGATATCTCTTCCAAACCAGCTCATTATTGACCCCATTTTTATCAGTAGCATAGCTAAGGTGAAGTGAAGAGGGCAACTAGCCCAACTTTGGTGTTAGGTGGTACAGTTGTCAGATCAGAATTGTCTTCGGTGCTATACCAGTGTTCAGAAATGAATGCTGGCATTGCATCTGTGGTCAGAAGTGAAGTGGTTTAGTGCTTCATATCTGGTAAAAAACTGTAGCAGGTACTTGCTACAAATGAGTGCTATAGTTTAAAAGGAGAAGGATTTTTTGTAGTAAGTCCTTACTCAGGACTTTTAAATTGAAGAACAGTTTAGTGCTCATAGACCCTAGCAACTGCTTGCTATAATTGTCATACATTATTAGCACATCCCACTGCATATTTTATGTTTATTAGTACTGGCACGATTCACACAAATAATATGACCAAGCCTGATGTTAAGGTTACACTTGATAAGAAAGAAAGAAGAAAGTAAGAAAGAAAGTGTCAAAGGAAAAAACTTCAAAGACCAATATACATAAGTTTCAGATAAGGCACATTTAATAACTTGCTGCAAGGAGACAAAAACATGCAAATACAAGATTTTGCCTAACTACTAACAGGAAGTATGCTATTCTTATACTGTTCTACAAGACATTGCCTTCTATGGTTGACATAATCAAACGCAACTTTCAGTATTGTTCTACAGCACATGTTACTCAGATTTTCTGCTGACATGACTGGATTTATAAAAAACATTTTGAGAAAAACAACCTGGCCTTGGTGGGCTCTAGCCCGTTACAAGCTTCTATTGTGTAGTTCTAATACATGTGTTACATTTCAAGGTACTTTTCTAATTTTGACACAAGCAAATGCTGATTGCAGTTCATATTTTCAAGCAGTCTCTGTTCTGATTATCTATAGCTTCTGCAGCTGTGTATTTTCTCACAGCACAAGCGGAACTCCTTGTCCAAGTCTCATAACATTAATACATCTATTCATTATTTTCCTGACACAAGCAGAACTTATCTGCTTTCCTGTAAATTTCCAAAGCATAAGCAAAGATTATAGCTGCGCATATTTCATGACAATACAAGGTTAGAAAGCTTCTGCAATTCGTACAGATTTTATGCAGTGTGAAATAGAATAAATGCGTTAACCCTTTTCAAGCTTTAAATGCACTAAGCATATTACTAATACATACACTAATACATATTTTTCTGACATTTCCCCCCTTTTAATACTTTTATTCTACTTTCAAAATAAGCATAAACAGTTTTTTCGTCTCCTAACCTCTTCCCGCTTAGGATTTGCAGTTAATAGAGTCATTCAATTTAAACTTATGAAAGCATTTTCAATCTTTTAACAGTTCTTCAAACTCAGTACTTTGATATAAGGTTTCAGTAACTGACATGTCTATAAAGTCTTTAATCAGTCTTTTCATGCAGGGGATGCCACAGCAAACACATACTCCCAGTAGGATAATTCCTACACAAATGGCAATCAGGATGTTCATTAGGATAGTACCCCACCCCCCAAACCATTTCTGGAAAAAGTCCGTCAGTGGGTTTGGTCCTGGTTTGGTCATGGCCAACACTTGCTGAATTACCTCAAGGTGATTGTCTATCTCGTGTTTATGGTCAGGAATATATGAACAGCACTCCTCCTGGATTAAAGTGCAAGTACCGCCTCTCGCCGCTAGGGTGAAGTCGAGAGCCATACGGTTTTGAAGCACTACAGTTTTCATGGCATTCAGTTAATCAGTCACCAGTTTGAGAGCGGAAAAAGTTGCATTGCTCATTACTTCGAGAAGTTTAGACAGTTTTCTCGGCTCCCAGATCGATTTCACTGCTCCATATGCTGGTGATATGCCTGCCCATGATATAACACTGTCACTCAAGTCCATGTGTGTCAGTTTATCGCCTATAGAATGATGGTTTTTCCAGCGCGCATCAATTTGCCCCACTGGATTTTTAGGTTTCTTGACGGGTTTCTTGACGACCTCTCGGACATTCCGAATTTTTCCTCGAGGTAAAACTGCAGTGTATCGTATGGCCGGAACCAGGTAGCCCAAAAAACAACCGCCGGACCAATTCTCAGGTAACCACTTGTATGCCTTTCTGCCACATACAAAATAACAGTCCTCTACTTTAGTAGTAACTTTGCTATGAATATACACTCGCCCTGCATGAAACATTTTTCTATCAATTATAGACAGTTGTTTATAAAGAACAGAATTATGTTTTACTTCATCAATTGTTTTGTGCATCAATTCAAGAAATGAATCATAGTTTGTATTACAATAAGAACCTGCATTGTTAGCTTTAGTGTAACATTTATAAGGAACAGTCACATTGCAATTGCTCCAACCCACCTGAACAGTATCATTTTTATAAAAACACACAGTTCCCTTTTGTGGAACAGACAAGTGCAATGCTATTTTATCTTGTGATGTAATGGTTGAGGTATCATAAATCAAGTTTTCCCAGGTCTCATTGACCCCTAGGGGGAATGCAGTCATTAATAACCTCCTGTATGCTGTCGTCCAAGCTGTGCAAATCCAGCAATTCGAAACATTGAAAGTCTCAGCATACACATATTTAATTGCCTGGTAAGTGTTGAAGTTTGGGTGCCAGTCTATGAGTAATGCTTCACGTTTATTCAGTTCAGTTTGTGTGGCTGGAAAAAGGAATGGCCACAACAAAAAGGTTATTGTCACTAGTACAGTTAACAGGATGATTATGCAATATTTCTGAGGAAATGGTTGTTCTGCATTCCTGTTTTTTCTGGATTCTATCATTTTTGCTCTTGGCATGTGACAAGACTTTAGTCCAGTTCAAAGTTCTTAACTAGTTTGCAGTGCGTCAGGTGGATCCACGAGGCATGCTCTGTGATCTTGACTGCAGTGGGTGTCGACAGAAGCACTTGATATGGACCTTCCCACTTTGGTGACGTCCAACTCTTCTTTTTTATTGTCTTCACCCAGATCCAGGTACCTGGAGCCATTTCCACTTCTGATGGTCTGGTTTGTTCCTTATCTGAAACAGAATTTGACTGCAACAGATGTTTAGAATTCAACAAATTTCTCATATACTCTGCTAGTGTACAGTCGGCTTCCTGGTCTGCGGGCATGAGAGGTTTCCACTGAGGTATATAATAAGCCCTTCCAAATAGTTTGTCAAAAGGAGTCAATCCTTTTGCATTTGTTCAATTCATGCTCAACAGTGCCAGGGGCAGATAGTACACCTAATTTCTCTTTGTTTCTGCTATTAACTTTCTTAGCTTACTCTTTAAAATCCCATTATGCCTCTCAACTAACCCCGCAGATTGCAGATGATACGCACAATGATTTTTTAAAGAAATACCAAAATGTTTACTTAACTGTTGTATGGTTTGGTTTACAAAGTGTGTGCCGTTGTCACTGTAGATCCTTTCCGGAATGCCGAATCTAGGGATGATTTCTTTAACGAGAATTTTTGCTATGGTAGCCGCATCTGGATTTTTAGTCGGAAAGGCTTCCACCCATCTGGAAAACATATCTATAATGACAAGACAATACTTCTTATTTTCACATTTGTTCAATTCTATGAAATCCATACAGATAGTATGAAATGGATACGGTGGTGTAGGGAAACTCCCTTTCTTGGGCTTTAATGCCCCTTGTGCATGATGTTTGTTACAAACGT
Source organism: Protopterus annectens (assembly GCF_019279795.1). Taxonomy (NCBI): domain Eukaryota; kingdom Metazoa; phylum Chordata; order Ceratodontiformes; family Protopteridae; genus Protopterus; species Protopterus annectens. Next base: position 368,369,121 of record NC_056731.1, read on the forward strand.
GGCACATTAAACAATATTTTTTAGAGTAGTTTAAGAATCCATATGTCGTGAACACTCGGTTCACCAGCTGTACCATCCCCCCTGTTGAGACATGGCATTGCCCATGGCTCAACAAAGCTGCATATCTAAACAAATTAGATGGTAATATTGGTTTCCCTTCTTTAGAGATGTACAGCCCCTTTTCGAGAATTGCTCCTCGTTTTACCCATCTTTGTTTTTGAGCCCGCGTAGTAAGTGTCTGCATTGTCTTTAACATTTCTAAGTCTAAAATCTCAGAAGGTTGTAATTCCTGTATCAGCTCTCGCATTACCTTTTGAAATCCTATCCTGTTGCTTGGTATGAGCTGTGCATTTACAAATAGCTACTTTCTGAGGTAACTGAATAGATTCCAAAAGATCTAAAATAAACTGTGCATGATTGATTAGTTTGCCAGTAGATGTTATCATTCCTCGATTTTTCCATGTTGCGCAAAAACATGTACAGTAGAAAAAGCGTACTGGCTGTCAGTAAAAATGTTCACACATTTACCCTTTGCTAAGGTACATGCCCATGTCAAGGCAATCAATTCTGCTGCCTGTGCAGATAAATTGTGTGGTAAAGGTTTCACTTCTATAATCTCAGTATCAGAAACTACTGCATACCCTACTAGGATCTGTCCTGCAGGACCCCTTTTGCACGAGCCATCCACGTGGTATGTCACCTCAGCATCATCCAAGGGGACATCCGTGAGATCTTTTCTAGGCAGTGTCTTTTGCTCAATCACCTGCAGGCAGCTGTGTGGTGTGCCATCTGCAGGGGTTGGGAGCAAGGTAGAAGGGTTCAAAGTCGTGCATCGTTCAATTGTCATATGAGGTTGGCTCAACAATATAGTCATACAGGAAAGATGCCTAGCAGGGGAAAGATATGCTACCTTCTCTTGCAGTAAAATAATCGCGACTGCATGAGGCACTCTCAATGTGAGAGGGTGGAACAAAACTACTGAGGCCGAAGCCTGTACTGCCATTGCAGCTGCAACTACTGCTTGTACACAGTGAGGTAAAGACCGTGCCACTGGGGTCTAGTTGTGATGAATAATAAGCAATAGGGCGTTGCTTGTCCCCATGCTGCTGTGTTAACACTGATGTCATATAACCTTGCTTACAATTTACAGTTTGGAAAAAACATTTATGGTAGTTTGGTAATCCTAAAACTAATGAGGACGCTATTAACTGTTTCAGTTTGCAGAAAGCAGATTCTGCTTCTGGTGTCAATTGTAACAAATCCTGTGCTGCCATAGGCTTTTTATATATCAGGTTAGTCAGCAGTGCAGATTCCAAGGCATAGTTTGGAATCCAGCTCCGGCAAAAATTAGTCGTACCCAGGAAGGACATAATTTCCTTCTTGGTAGTGGGTTTTGGTGCTTGCAAAATCGCTACTTTCCTGTCCTCATCTAATGTACTACCCTCTTTGGATATTACATATCCTAGGTATTTAACTTGTTTTTTCCAAAGCTGCAGTTTTTTTTTTGTTTACTTTATGTCCTTCAGTGGCTAAAAATTGTAATAGCGCTATGGTATCTTCTTTGCAATCTTGCTGGGTGGGGGCCGCCAGCAGGATATCATCAACATAAAGTAAAATCTGACTGCCTCTTGGTGGGGTAAATCCCGCCAAGTTGCTTGCCATTTCTTGTGAGAATATTGTCGGACTTTCACAATATCCCTGTGGTAGTCGCGTATATGTATACCTTTTCCCCTGAAATGTGAATGCAAACCAATATTGGTATCGAAAAAAAACGCATTGCTGATATCTACCACAGAAAAATATTTCTGTTGAGGTTTTAAATCATTCAACAGGGTGTGTGGGTCTGGCACTGTAGGTGCCCTTGGTATTACTGCGTCATTTACAGCTTGTAAATCTTGGACCATACGCCATTCTCCATTCGCTTTCTTAACAGGAAATAAGGGTGTGTTACATGGTGAATCAGGAGATTCCATCAGCACCCCTTCCTTAAGTAAAGCTGCTATAATAGGTTTGATTCCTACCTCTGCATCTTTTCTTAAGGGATACTGTCTTTTCTGTGGTCTAAATGCTGACTTTGGTGTGATAGTAACTGGTCCCGCTGTACGAATGAGTCCTACATCTGATTTTCCTGTAGACCAAAGAGTTTCTGGTATATTCTGTAAGGCATTCTCTTCCTCCTTTAATAGGAGTGCTAATCAGCTGTCCTTGCTAGACTGCAAGTGCACGGCTGGGTGGGTCTGAGTTATCCAATTCAACTTCTGCATTTGTATTCCCTGCTCTGACAGTTCTAATTCTGTCTGCTTTTCCCATCTCGTGACTTTTTCTCCTAAGTCTACCCATTTTACATTCTTGTCGTTAGTTAAGCTAACGTGGTAATCGATTAGATTTATAGAGTGCAAAGAACTCCTGGGGCAATGAGCAGCTGGCTACACTGTTCCCTTCCATATCCCAGTACAGATTACGTAATATCAATCTGTTTGCACGATTTCTAAACAATTCTTGCTCATATTCTTTATCAGGTCCTGGTGTGTTACAATAATACAGAGTACAGTGCAACAGGTGCTTTTTGTCAATGTCAAGGTAGGGGAACTTACTGATGGCTACGTTCATCAACTCTTTGGTCACTGCCCCTGGACCAGTCATAACCAAGTCCTGGCTGTATCAATAGAACATTTCACCCTCTGATTGCACTGCAAAGGTACCAATTTGTCGCTGTGCTTCCATACCCTGCATAGTCGGAACTACTGCTATACCAAATAGCTGCATAAGGTCTCTGCCCAAGAGGTTTACTGGGCATTTTGCGGAAACAACAATTTTGCTTTTCTGGGTCAATCCTGAAACAGGATCAGTTATTGCAATATTATGGGAGAGGGACTCCCGATACAGCTGTCCATTAGCTGCTTTCACTAGTATGTAATCAGGTGACTCTGAATTCTCTGGCAGTTTGGAGGGATGTATCAGGGTCTGTGATGCCCCTGAGTCACACAAGAATTTGACTTCCCTCCCTTCCACCAAAAGTGTAACTTCTGGTTTTGTGTCTGCTAAATAGAGCTCTAAGCTCAATAAAGCAAAATCCAATATTTCATTTTCTTCACTGTCCGTAACCTCCTGCACTTCCTCTATTTCTTCTGTCACATCCTCTACTCCTTCTATCACATTCTCATTTGTCCTTTCTCTGCTATCCCCTCCTAGTGATTCTTGACTATCATATATTCAGTCCTCACCCTCCTTGTCTTCCTCCGTGGTTGCCCTCTTGTTTTTCTTGCAATGCCTTGCCAAGTGTCCCTTTTTACAGCATTTAAAACATTCACCCCTTTTCTTTTGCCCTTCAAAGTCCTCTGATCACTGATCAGATTGTTTGTTTCCCTGGGCATTTCTCTTGCCCTTTTTCCCGGACTGTACTACATAAACTTCTGCTCCATCTTCTACAGAAAATACTTGGGCTTTCTTTTTCTTTTTGCTATTAAAATGCCTTTTGGCATGCCTAGCATATTCAAGTAATGACTGTAACCTGATTGTACGATGATCTACCATGTGTTTCGTAATAAAGCTGCTTATGGGTGCAATGCTGCCTTTCAAAAATGCATTCTTTAACTGCTGCTCATATGGGGAATCTTGTGTCTGATCTTCAGGAACCTGCATTCCACAATGGTTATTAAAACATTCTAACAGTCTGGCATAATATCTGTCAATAGTTTCACCTTATTGTTGGATGCCTTGATTAATGCAAGTCTAGTCTGCCCTAGGCTTCCATTTCTCAGAGATGTGGTCTGTAAGACCTTTTACTCTGTTGTCTAGTTCTGCGCTGCTTTGTGGGAGGGGCCTGTGTGCAGTGTCACGGGGATTCCAGTTGCCACTAATCATGTGCCAATCTGGTCCCACAATTTGTCTGACTACTTTTTCTACCTCTTCTCCGTTTAATTTATAGCTCAGCCTCATTCCTTGCAAATCTTCTAAGAACTTTCTAAAATTAACTCTTGGATGGGGAATTCCCTCAGTGGCTTTCCGGATGTCTTCTGGAGTCCAGGGTCTATACACTAGAATAGTTGGGTCCTGACCTTCTTGCCCTGCCTGAGGATTAGGTACTTCTATAAGTGGGCATATTTCTTCTTCACTCATAGATCGTGAATTCCTACCCATTTGATATAATTCAATGTCCCCTTTTGAGTTACCTGCCCGTGTTCGAGACCTGGTCTCGATGGGATCTCTAATAAACGGTTTTGCTTTTGTAGTGTCTCTATTTATAGCGGCAGCAGGATATCGCGGGGGTGGACTAACTTGTTCATTTGCTTCATATTCTGGTAAGGGGGCGGAGGGGCTGATGCTATTACTAAGTTATTGTCCTCCTTATCTAAAAACATTGCTTTTGAATTATTGTTCTTTTGTTCCCTTCGGTTTACTTCCTCAATCCACCTGTGTGCCTGAGGAATTCCTAACTGGTGCTGCTTTTTTACCCGACCTTTGGAATCAGTTTTAAGCTGTTTGACAGGTTTGATAAGCAAGGATTTTTCTAATTTACCGTCAAATTCATACTTATTAACCCATTTTGAATAGTATTTAATATTATCAGCACACTGTGATTGCATGTATTTTGCGTCTTCGGTTAACGGCGGATTTTGGGGTCTTTTTGTGCAATTATTACCCATTTTGTTCTACCCTTCTAATCGTTACGTAACTCCTTATTTTTAACGTGGTACCACGGATTTTGTTATAGTCTCTTCAGAATGACTGCCTACCTACTCTGTTTCCCTGATCTATGACAAGACAGTAATCTTTTCTGTCCCTGACTTGTAAAAATACAGTCCTGACAAAAACAATACAAATCTTGTCCCTGATCTAAAACAGAAAAAAGTAGATTCACCTTACCTGAGCCTTCATGATTGATCACCTGGTTCGTGAAAACCCGTCCTTCAGTCGCAGATCAGAAAGTGGCTGGCCTCTTTTGTACGACAATTCAGTCGGAGGGCTTTACAAATAAGAAGAACTGATGTGGTTTCTTCCCTGTATGGTTTCAAGCCACCTGGCCTGTCTGATCCGAGGCGAAGTGAGGGTTTCCGGCTCGAAGGACCAATCTGTCAAAGGAAAAAACTTCAAAGACCAATACACGTAAGGTTCAGATAAGGCACATTTAATAACTTGCTGCAAAGAGACAAAAACATGCAAATACAGGATTTTGCCTAACTACTAACAGGAAGTATGCTATTCTTATACTGTTCTACAAGACATTGCCTTCTATGGTTGACGTAATCAAACACAACTTTCAGTATTGTTCTATAGCAGATGTTACTCAGATTTTCTGCTGACATGACTGGATTTATAAAAAACATTTTGAGAAAAAAAATCTGGCCTTGGTGGGCTCTAGCCCGTTACAAGCTTTTATTGTGTAGTTCTAATACATGTGTTACATTTCAAGGTACTTTTCTAATTTAGACACAAGCAAATGCTGATTGCAGTTCATATTTTCAAGCAGTCTTTGTTCTGATTATCTATAGCTTTTGCAGCTGTGTATTTTCTCACAGCACAAGCAGAACTCCTTGTCCAAGTCTCATTACATTAATACATCTATTCATTATTTTCCTGACACAAGCAGAACTTATCTGCTTTCCTGTAAATTTCCAAAGCATAAGCAAAGATTATAGCTGCGCATATTTCATGACAATACAAGGTTAGAAAGCTTCTGCAATTCGTACAGATTTTATGCAGTGTGAAATAGAATAAATGAGTTAACCCTTTTCAAGCTTTAAATGCACTAAGCATATTACTAATACATACACTAGATATTTTTCTGACAGAAAGCATCTTAATACTAACTTTGGGTACTGTATACCAACTCAGAATAAACTAAATACTACAACTTATGAAGCTGGAAGTTTTCACAGCATTAAAAGGTGTGTGCATGTTTCTCCACTTGATGGCAGCAGCAGACCTCTCAACCGTCCATCTTTGGAAGAATAGTTCTATTTTCAGGCTTGATTTATCCCTGCTCAGGATGGCCCCAATTTTTGGAGATAAGCTCAGGCTTGATTTACCCATTCACACAGTTATCTGAATCCCCCTCATCACATGTGATTTTTGAAGCTGTTTAGACATACACAGAAAACTGCACTACATGACCAACGCTCTATTGGCAACAATAATTCATATGAAGAGGATACACATCTTACATTTCCCTTTTTCTGAAGCATTGTGTGGTAGAATTTTGTACTACAGTTCATTAATGTCTACAGCAGAGTTTACTCTCTCTTTTATAATGTGCATTTATATATATATATATATATATATATATATATATATATATATATATATATGGGTCTATATTAGAATCTCGAAGTTTAATGCTTCATATCACTAAAGATCAAACTTTAGTGATTGAAACATTAAACCACTGAAATTCTAGTAGACCCTATATAAAAAAAAAAAAGTAAAGGGTGTTTAGGCGGGGCAAGCCCCTGCACAACCCCCGCTACTTAAATATACCAACTCCGAGATCGCACTTCAGTGGAGTATGGTGCAGAAAAGGAAGATTTCCCCTTCCTACACTATACCGTGATCTTGGAATTGGTATATTTAAGTAGCGGGGGGGGGGTGCAGGGGGTCTTGCCCCCCTGCCTACAGTCATTAGTTTTTTTTTTGGCTTCAAAATTATTTTTATCACGGTTCGATTGTTTAATAGTTCAATGCATACAGTTCGATGTTTATGCATTCAAACTATTAAACTTTCGAGATTATAATATAGGCCCTATGTATATTTATGTATATATATATATATATATATATATATATATATATATAAATATATACACACACACACATACACACACACACACACATATATATATATATATATATATATATATATATATATATATATATATGGGTCTACTTCATTTGCCCTAACTTCCAACTGACCGACACCCATTTGCCCAACACCAAATGACCGAAATTTCATTTGACCGACACTTCATTTGACTGACAAGTATTATTGGCAAGTAAATAGGATATGCCCCCTTCCCCACTGTAGTGTGACCCTGGAGTTAGAATATATAGTCGGGGGGTGGGGGGGCAAAGCCCCCCACTTAATTTCATATTATATGTTTAGTTTTGCATTTAATATTGCTTAGTAAAGCAAAAGTAAGTGGGGGGCTTTGCCCCCCACACCCCCCATTGTCGGGGGCTGTGCCCCCACCCCCCTAACTATATATTCTAACTCCAGGGTCGCACTACAGTGGGGAAGGGGGCATATCCCATTTACTTGCCAATAATACTTGTCGGTCAAATGAAATGTCGGTCAAATGAAATTTTGGTCAAATGAAATTTCGGTCAAATGGGGTCGGGCAAATGGGTGTCAGGCAATCGGAAGTTAGGGCAAATGAAGTAGATCCATATATGTATATATATATATATATATATATATATATATATATATATATATAGGTATTTTCCACCATTTTTTCAACCTTTGTTTTTAAACATATGCCTCAGTAATATCCCACATTCCTCCTGGAAGCAGGAAAAATTATTTGTTATTTGGTATTCACATTTGATACTAATTAGCTGTTCAAATTTTTAGCTGGATGGACCTACTTTTCAAGGGCCTTTGTTCCTACATATGGGTTGCAGTAATTGAATGTTTCATTTAGAATACATTTGTAGAAAAGTACAGTTGTACAATTAAACTTGCCTCAGCAGTAGATGTTCAAATAACCACTGCTGCAGTAGCCTTAGCTATATGGGTTATATCCTGCCAGGAATATAACAGATCGTCAACTTCCAAATCTTCAGGGCACCTTCCATGTTTCCATATTGTCAGTCAGCTCGAGCTAAGCTGACTAAAAAGACAGGTTTGGGAAAAAAGCCTTTCATGCCAACATAGAAAAGGAGGCTGTGCCCTGAAAGGGCAATTATAGGAAAACAAAAAGTAAATGCCCACACACTGGCATAAGTAACATACCAAAAACAAGCTGGATGGCGGGTGGGAGCAGCTATTGAGGCAGTCTTCATTTGAATATCTACTGTTATGGCAAGTTTACTTAAATAACTGCACTATGTTCACCGTATTGATCACTGATGCAGTAGCTTTAGTGCTATGGGCAGATTACCCTAGTTTCATTTGGAGAATGTTCCTAGCAAAGCCTGAGCTAGACCTAGACAAGGAATCAAGCTTATTGTGTTTTGTAAAAGTATGTCAGAGGAAAAATTTGCTACTTTTGGAATACTTCTAGAATCAAAACCCCTTCCAAAAAGCCATAGATGAAGTCAAGGCCATGGGACTTGACCCTGCCAGGAAAAGTTTTGTGATGGTAAGACTAACAAAAGATAAGAGCATTAGACAACCATTTGGAAATAGTCTGTTTTGACACAGATTGTGCCTTCTTATTTTCACAAGAAATGAACAATTGATCTGAAGATCTGAAAGATTTAGTTCTCCCAAGATAGTACCTGTGGTGTCTGTGGACGTCCAAGGTATGGAATATCCTCTCTCTCTCATTTCTAGGCTCAGGAAAGAAAATGGGAAGCTGGATAGTTTGCCTTAAAGTAAACTCAGATAACACTTTAGGCCTAAAAGGATTAGTTCTTAAGGAAGCCCTGTCTCACTGGAAAATGACAGAGAGTTGATTCACCATAGGAGCTCGCAACTCAGATACTCTTCTTGCAGAGGTCAGAGCAAACAGTAAAACTGTTTTCCATGTTAAGAACCTCAAGTCAGCCAGGTTAACTGGTTTAAATGGTGCAAGTGTAAGATTCTCTAACAGAATTAAGATCTCATGGAGAGATCACTAGTTTTCTTTGGAGCATCTTATGCAAACCCCCTTTCAAAACCATTTTAAAATGATAATGAAATGAAAGAGGAGGATCCATTGGCAGACATGCTATAATGGCTGATAAATGAACCTTGAACAGAGGAGTAAGAAAGGCCATAGTAACTCACACAAATATTGTAAACCCAGAGAACAACTAGCCCTGAATGGTTGCTAGTTATGTTGTTGCCACCAACTAGAAAACCTTTTCCAGTAGCTAATATATGATATTTCTAGTAGCACCCTTTCTTGCATGCATTAGTACCTCTGGCATATCATCAGTAAACAGGTGCCTAAAGGGAATTAAGACCCTATCATTCAGGCAGTCAGATGAAGTTGATTGGGGGTGTGGTGTATCAAACACCCCTGAGGTTGTGTGAGTGAATCCAATCCATGAGGAAGCTTGTGGTAATTGCCCCTGGCCATTTCCAAAAGAAGGGAGAACCATTAGTGCCTGGGTCAGAAGGGAAACACCACAATGATCATGGAGGAGTTCCTTCTGAATCTTCAGAATTTTCCTGGATATCACTGGAAGGGTGGAAAAGCAAACAGGAACATTCCTGTCCAAAGAAAAGAAAAGGCATCTGTCTTCCTGTCCTTCTTGCATGGAGTCCTGAGGTAGTACCTTGACAGCAGTTTTTCCAGAGTGCAAATAGGTCTACTTTTGGAACTTCCTACAGATGGATCAAATAATGGAAGACCACCAATCTAGTTTCCATTCATGATGGTCTGCCCTTGTCCTGCTCAGCTTGTCTGCCACACAGTTTTGCTTTGACAGAATGTAGGATGCCTGTAGAGTATGAATGCGCTGTGAAGCTACATCCCAAGTTAACATGGCTAGTCTGCAAAGGGGTTATGACCTGGTTCCCCCTTGCCTCCCCCTTGCTTTCTGATGTACCACATGACTGTGGTATTTTCTGTAACAACTTGAAGAGGTCCTAGGGACCCAAGATAATGCAGAGACTTGAATACCTTGATCAGGGGCAAACAACTTTTCTATATTAACATTCTTGCATGTGTCCTTGGTGTCTCACACATCATGCACTTTTATCACCCATGACACTGCTCCTCAAGCAACATCAGGAGCACCTGTGGTGAGTGACTGCTTTGGAGCAGGGATGGAGGAGGGGAGATCTGGATTTATGGAAAGGTGCTGCCTCCACTATCTGGATTAATAGGAATGTGATGCTATGCATCTTTTAAATCTAAGGTTATTAAAAAAACTCCAGTTAGGAAAAGGATGTAAAAGGGTGTGAATGGAAAATATTTTGAACTTGTGCACTATCATAGATTGGTTTAGGAAAGAAAGATACAGAACTGGTCATCAGGCGTTTTCTTTCTTTGGCACTGAAAACATCCTTGAATAAAAACCTTTCTCAACCTAGGAAGAAGGAGCTGATTCTATAGCTCACTTTATGAGCATGTGTTGAAGTACGGGGGAAACAGGAGTCTGGCCTGGTGGATGAGGAATTTCCCTCTGAAAAGGATGAAGTTCCTCCTGCTGCCATTTGTAACCTTGCTGAATGATCTTTAGAACCCATTTGTCTGAAAGAAATCCTAAATAATCCAAACAGTCACAAATTTAAACTGCTCCTAAAAGAACACCTCACTAATCACTGGCTATGCTCCTGTACCCATCCAGGCTAATTCTGCTCATCTAATGTCTCTTACTCCAACTAATTCAGCTTGGTACACATTCCAACTTATACTCTCCATGAGACAGCAAGCTATTATATGCCTATTTGTTTTTTCTCTTCTTCTAATCCAACAACTGTGCAAAAAATGGTTTCATTCTTGTTGCCATATTGTGTATATTCTCCTGTATATTGTGAACTAGCCTCCTTTTAAACAAATATTTCTGCATTTGTATTTATCTCTGCCATGTATGTGATACTGTGTTGTCTATTTATCTCTGCCATGTATGTGATACTGTGTTGTCTGTTTATCTCTGCCATATATGTGATACTGTGTTGTCTGTTTATCTCTGCCATTTATGTGATACTGTGTTGTCTATTTATCTCTGCCATGTATGTGATACTGTGTTGCAGTTTTTCCACTTCTATTTTACTGTCAATCTCTTGCCTTTGGGTCTCCACTGAAAATGGGCTCCTGGCCAGGTTGGACACTACCTGGTAAACAAATGTAATAAATAAAAATAATAAATTAATAAACTTTACACATTCTATTTGCCTTTTTGGGGGGCAGTAGGCTGACTATCTGGAAAATAGCAGGCACTGACACACACATCCTCCAGAGCTGAGAGAACTGAGGGAATGGGTGAAGGTTCTGGAAAATCCTTCTGTAACAGCTCATAGTATTTTCAGAAGGGCTGAGAAATCTCAGTGTTCTCCTACTGAAAACACTGGCACATTCTGGGAATGGTTTCAGAGAAAGAGAAAAACCCCACAGGGAGAATCAGAAACTGAGTCCTCTTCTCAGTCTAAATCAAAAATCTGATAAAACACTGTATCTGTCTTTTCATCATCCTGTTCAGATTCAGAATCTTGAATCTCTTCAGGAAAAGATATATCCCTCTTTCTTTTACCAGAAACTACCTTGCAAGAAAGCTTAATATCCTGAAGTAAATCCTGAACCAGACACCATAAACTACTCTTATCTAAGGAAGTTTGAGAAGGAGTAGATAAAAGTTTAGTTTTTTTGTTTCTTTTTGACAAGAAAAATGGGGCAAACAATGTTATTAATGGCAGCAGTTGCTTTCCCCAGAAATTACTACATTCTGACTAAACAGGGAAGCTTTCCCTCTTTCCTCTTCCAAGAGCGACAAGAGTGGCTCTCCTTTGCTACTGAGGGGACCCCAACAGACACAGACGACATGGCTTACCCCTGATCCACAGTGGCTGTAGGTACTATACCAGAGAGATCCCGGGTGAAAGATGAGTGGGTTGAAGATCAAGCTATGACTACAGCAGAGTCACCTTCCTGCAATTGAGGCAAATTACTAGGCTGCTATGGTGGCAAAGTCTGTTTGTTTAACTTTTTCTTTTTGTGGCTGGAAGAAAGACTGACTATCAGACTGGTAGTTTATTCCACAGTCAAGCCAAATATGGTGCATCTTTCCCTGGGAAAACAAACAGCAAAAGCTAATACAAAGACTTTAAAAGGCATTTTTTTTTTACATAAAACCCCAGTAAAAACCACTTTAAAACACTTTACAGACCCAAAAAGTAACATAAACACAATTTCACCAGAGAAAAAATGGTTTTCAATTACTTCAAACAACTTTTAAACTGACACGAATAAAGAGCACTCCCATTTAAAAGCACAGTTAAATCACATGACAGTTTGTTAAAATGCAAAGGTTCTACCTTTAAATAACTTTCTTAAACAGGAAAAGCACAATTAAACAGCATTTTATTTTTAAATGTGGAAGTTTTTTCTCCAAAGGGAACTTATCTGCCCAGCAAAGAAACAGCACAAGTTCACAGTCTATCCTTGAAAGCCTGCAGAGGAGCACCTTCTTCAATGGAGAAAAGCTCTGAAGAGCTTGGCGCCCAAACCTTTCTTGAGCTGACTGATGATTTGGGCATGAGGAAGGTGCCCAGAAGCTCTGAAAGTTGGTAATCTGTTTTAACCTTGGCAGTATATAACCCATATAGCTAAGGCTAGTGCAGCAGTGATCAATATGATGAACATCTTGACTTCCAAGATGGCTGCACACTGATCAGCAACTTAAACTTCAGATCTCCTAGTGTGAAACTAGAAACTGAGAAATGAAAGCTAATAATTCTTCCAACTTGAGTACACTTCAATTACTGGCTACTAAGTACATTGTCTGGATACCCACAAAGAAGAAATTTAGAGAACCTGAAAGAAAAAAGTGAAGAGAAAACATTGACTGGAAAGACTCCTGCAGCTAATTGGAAAAAAACAGCTCAAGCTGCTTTGGTACAAGAGATGGGTTCCAGTAATTTAGAGAAAAAAATAGGAATCAAATATACTCAGAGGTGATTGCAATACATGAAACATTGAAGGATTATATAAACTCAGGCAACAAATGCTGGAACATTACCTATCTATTTAGATGAACTGATAAAATTGCAGAAACAAAGGTTGACATGAAGCAAAGGCTGGCTAATAATGAGACTTCTCAAGAAGAGCTGTTTCAAAAAATGGTAGAGCTTGACGACTGAGTACGTAAAAAACTGAGATTTTCTGCTTTACCAGAGAAACTGGAAGGATCAGACTATATTAATTTTATAAAAACACAAATAAGCAACTGGACTGGGACTCCACAACAGGATTTCCTAACTAAAAGGGCACATGGGTCTATATTAGATCACTGAATGCTTAGGTAAGCGAACGGTGATTAATCATCCCCATATAAGTGAAAGCTTACAAAACCGAACTGTCAAAACAGCGATTTTTTTTTCCCAGGGAAAAAAAATCGCTGTATCAAAAAAAAAAAAAAGCACATTAAAACATGAGATTAAGTGGGGGGCTTTGCCCCCACCCCCCCTACTTAAATATACCAACTCTGAGACCGCACTACAGTGGCAAAAATGGCAAAGTACTGAAGCGGCCAAGCAAATTCTTTCCCAGGGAAAGAATTCGCTTACATGCCACTTCGATATTTTGCAGTTTCGGTTTTGTCAGTTCGACCAAGACACATTCAAAAACATGCGTCTTCAGTCTGCAGATGGGAACCCAGGCACATCATGCGTATGCTCCAAACCTCGTCATGAGAGAGCAGCCAAGACCTGTATTAGTAAGGATGCAATCATTCCATTGGAAAAAGTTGATCCTGACAAAACTGTGCAGAAGGGAAAAGTATTAAAAACTGGAGATAGCAGAATGTTTGTGAAAATAGTTATTCACTGTACAACAGGCAGAAGAGAAGCAAATTTATCCCAGTAATCAGGGAATATCAAGAGGCAGGTGTGAGATTCAGACTGCTGTATCCAACTATCTTCGGAATATTTTTTTCTGGAGCATCAAATATATTTTTGATGCAGAACAGGCTAAGGAGGGAAAAAAAAGTTTATCCAACAATAAAGTGATTCATCAAACCCTTAAGGGTGGTTGCCGTGGTACAGCGGTTAGCGTTGTTGCCTCACAACAAAATGTTCTCCAGTTTGACTCTTGGCTGGAATGCCTTCTGTGTGGAGTCTGCATGTCCTCACTGTGGTCACATGGGTTTCCTCCGGGTGCTCCGGTTTCTTCCCACATTCCAAAGACATGCACTAGGTGGATTAGACACTCTAATGGCCATAGGTGCGAGTGAGTGGTATGGATCAACTACCTCAGCGGGGTTAGCCACCTGGCGGTGTAAACCTTGGCTTGAGATGATTGTCGCTGTTGAACTGACACCTCGACCCCATGTGCAAAATGGGAAAAGCAGATGGAAGGAAGTGAACCATCAAACAGAAGGGAACTCTGACTCTCATTCTTCTGACAATAAAGCTCATAGACAGACTTTGCCAGTAAAACCTTTTCCAATGTTCCAAAGGAAAAAGCACAGGAGTTGACTAGAAGTACTTTGGACTTGAACCAGAGTCTGGTGTTGAGAGATGGAGATGAACAGGAAGAAGAAGAACATTACTGAAATTAGTGAGTAAATGTGAATAAATAGCATCAATCAAATTTGTTTGATATGGCTCTGCACAAAGTAGTTGAGAATGGCTGGACTTTTTGCTGACTTTGTTATACCTGCAGGTAGACTGTCCAGCATATAACCCTGATTTATGTCATTAATGTTTAGATGGACACTTAAAGGAAAAAAGGTAGCTGTAAGTAAAACATTTTTGTTCTTAAAAGTATTTGTATAAAACATTTCATGATATAAACCACATGTTATATAGTAAAGCAGCTTTGTGTAGTATGTAGTCGGGGTATTTTAAATGTGCAGTGAGGGGAGTCTTTTCAGTGACTGATGTATGTGATAAAGATATTAAAGTAAACAACTCATTTTTTAGTTGTAAGAAATACAGACTTTACAATGTAAGAAGAGAAGAAAGGTTGAACAAAAGTTTAAGTTAATATGCTGTGATCTTGGGGTTGCTGGGGTGGGGGTGGGGTGGGGCATAAATGTGCACTGATTATATGATATGCAGTGCTGAGATGTTTTCTCTTATTTTTGCAAAGGTGAATGTCTGGATTAATGCCCTTGGCTTTGTCTATAAACAAGTGTTCCTGTAAGCAAGTGTGCTGTGCATCTTTCACCAATTGATGGCAGCATACATTCATTATTAAATTCAAACTATAGTTAACACTTTCTGAATTTGAAAGGGGTATCTTGTATGCATTTGGGATTATGCTGGGAATTTTGCTTAAATAATTTCCAGCTGGAAGTTTTTTTTTCAGGAATCCTCTATAAGTAAAAGTCTATTTAAAATAAAATATAAACAGTCTACTGTGATACTTTTATGATTTTAAAGTCATTTTGTTGGCTTTAGATGGTCAGCTGATACGTATTTAAAGGGAAGTTTGCTTAGAGTTTAACAGATTTGCTAATGGAGGCCTGAGGGCCGAAACATGGTTCATTTTGTTGATACTTGTCATCCTTGCACTGGTGTCCTAATAAAAACTGAGTAGTGCAAATATCAATGTGTTGGTTTCTTCTGTGCTGGATTATTACATTTGTTTCATTATTTCTCTCCATTCATGCTAATATTTTCTGCAGTGTAAGCCACACCTGCGTCTGTGATGCAGCAGCAATGCCACCTTCTCAGTTATGACCAACCGTCTCTCACCAGCTCAACATCTGCCTGCAGGCCTGCCTTTCCACAGGGTATCAGAAGTCACGTGGTAGAAGGTAACCTGGAGGTGTCCTGGGTGGCCTCTGGTGGTTAGTCACTAGTGGGAAATTTGGTAATTTCATCTAGTGATACTGCCTGTGGATCTCAGTTCATTACCTGATGAGAGGTGAAAGAGTTGATTGGAGAGTTTGTGGACTGGTGGCTTGATGCCTGCAATGGCCACCTGGAGAAGGTCCTTGTATGGACTGCAAAGTTGCGCCTCTGGCTGGCACTGTCTTTTTTGCCATCTGAGGGAGTGCCCAGCGCATATTCAGTGATGGTGGTGACTGACTTCTTCTTCTTGAGCCCAGATGAGGCAGCATGATCAGGAGCTGGAAACCCACCCTATCTCTTCTCCTTCCTCGTGTGTCACTCCCCCTGCTGTATATTATTCCATTCTCCGCATCACCACTTGCCATCCATCTGTCACTATGTGTATATACCCACTGTTATCCCCCTTGGGTCAATATCTCCCCCTACTGGTCTTTGTGTTTTATGTTTGTTCATATGTCCCTGATTTCAAACTTATATCCTCTTCTCATACCCTGACTTCCTCTTACATTCTTCCTCCTCTCCCCTACTTGATAAAAAGGGTACCCCTCAAAAATGATTAGCCTTCCTTCCCCTCCAGTCGCCACTTATTTCCCTGTGTCCTTCTGCATGTTCCTTTGCTTGCTCTTTCCCCTTTCTGACTTTCCTTTCCTCCCATGCTCTCTCCATTTCAGTGAATACAAATTCATAGGGACATTGCTGGCAGCCATATAATGTCACTTACTGCTATTTTCATAGTGTCACAAAATTGTGGTTGTGTACTTGCATACAAGCATGCATGCAACGTGCTCACTGTTACCATTTGATAATTCTCTCTAACCACTCACAGAACTCCTCTCTTCTCACTGGTACTGTCATTTATGTGAGCCTATTTGTTAATTAGCTCCTGCTCAAGCAGCTAAATTTCTTCTTATTATTACTATTAATTACCTTCTGGCAACACTGGGCTTCTCACCCTCTCTACTACTGTCCTTGTGTATTTGTCTCAAGCATGTTTCTGAATCCCAGTCTCTTCCTCTTCCTTATTATGTGCCCCTCTATCAGACAGCTAACAAAGTAGGAGGGCTTTATTTTTATTAAAACAAAATATCAGGATGCATACATATCTCAATCTAACTGATATCTCAGTTTTAAACTACTTTACACATTTTTGGTACATATTTTTGCATCACATTTTTAAAGCCTGCTTTTTCCTGGCACAACCAATATGTTATCCTTTTTAATATGTTTGTAACATTCCAGTGCTTTTTGAGTAACACTTCCTGAAATCTTCCTTTTCACTACAGCCATGAAAGAGATTCTACAATCATGTCTACTTCTTCTCTCACATTCTCATATTATCTATATATAGTATTTAGTTCAATATTTCTAAAACATTCCATTCTAACAATTTTTGCTTTTTCCCCCAAAATTCCTCAAGTTAACACATTCCACAAAACATGCATAGTTATTTCCTACAAGTCACACTTTTCTGTTTTTCATAATTTGTCTTCAGCACATTTATCTTTCATATTTTTTTAACTGGTGCTCTGTGTACTAAATCCATCTAATGACTCCCTGTTAACGTCTCTGTTTCTTCATGATTCCTACCTTCTTTGCTTATCTACATCTTTTCATACGCCCATTAAATAGTATTCTTCCATAATTTAGTACCATTGCTTCTTTTTATCTTCTAATCCAGGGGTTCAAAAGTGTGTGCCACGGTGAACTGGGGAGCCGCGGCTTCCTCACAGGGGCACCGCAAACTAATAAGCTTAGCTGCAAAATAAGCCGTGAACAGTTCGTGGTTTATTTTGCAGCTAAGATTATTAGTTCATGGCGAACTAAGTCTAGAACTACACTGTAACATTTTAGCAGAACTGGCATCAAGTATAGCAGCGGTACCCAACCACCAGGCCACGGACCAGTACCGGGCCATAGAGCACTTGGAACCAGGACATCAGGTATGTGAATGCCCGTATATGTGTGTGTGTGTGTGTGTGTGTGTGTGTGTGTGTGTGTGTGTGTGTATGTGTGTGTGTGTGTGTCTGTCTGCGTGTGTGAGTGAATGCGTGCATAAAAGCAAAAGAGTCTGTGTGTGTGAGAGAGATCGGGAGAGTGACAGCGATGTGTGAGTGAATGCAAGAATGAATGAAGTAGTAGCTGTGTGTGTGTGTGTGTGTGTGTGTGTGTGTGTGTGTGTGTGTGTGTGTATGTGTGTGTGTGTGTGTGAACGAATGCAGGTATGAATGAGGAAGTGGATGTGTATGTGTATGTGTATGTGTGAGATAGGGAGAGTGAGAGCAATGTGTGAATGAATGCAGGTATGAATGAGGAAGTGACTATGTGTGTGTTTGATCGGGAGAGCGAGAGAGAGCGATGTGTGAGTGAATGCAGGTATGAATGAGGAAGTGACTGTGTGTGTGTGTGTGTGTGTGTGTGTGTGTGTGTGTGTGTGTGATTGGGAGATTAAGAGTGATGTGTGAGTGAATGCAGGTATGAATGGGGGAGTGACTATGACTGTGTGAGAGATCGGAAAAGGGTGAGACCAATGTGTATGCGAGTGAATGCGTGCATGAATGCAAAAGAGGCTCTGTGTGTGTGTGTGTGTGTGTGTGTGTGTGTGTGTGTGTGTGTGTGTGTGTGTGTGTGTGTGTGTGTGTGTGTGTGTGTGTGTGTGTTACGGGGGGAGAGAGTGAACAGTGAAAGTGATCCCTGGCAGCAGCAGCAATGATGTCTGTGTAAGTCTGGACCATACCACTGGATACATACCTCTCACCCTCTTAGATCAAGAAATCTGGGCAAAGCCAAAAATAGTGGGGGTACAAAGGCACAAAATAGGGACGCTTTTAAGTACTGCTCTCACAAACTTAGAAAGTTGATAGAGATACAGGTTTTGCATTAGCATGAATTTTCTGAAGGGTATGAAGTATGAAACTCAATTGTTTGTCATTATTTTCTGACTTCAACCTCAATGATCTGCCAGTGATTTGCCAGAAAACAACAATTTTATGAGAAAAAGACCAAAAATATGAGGCAAAAATCTGGACATTCTGCAACAATCTATACAGTTGAGAGCTATGCTGGACAGAGCCAAATAATAGGGACACATTTTAAATATTGCTCTTATAAACTTAAAGTTAATAAGGTTGCCATTAGGTTTGCTTACCTCTCAACCGTAGTAGATCAGTGTTATGCTGTTAAGCAGAATGTACACTTTTTTTTGGTAATTATCTTTTTATTGTACTTTTGAGCTTTTCTCCCCAGGTCTCCTAGTCAAGTCGGGCAGCCTCGTTAAACAAATGGCAAATAAATAAATAAATGAAATATGCAATTTATGCGTGCCGTGGGGGGCACCTTGGGAAAATCTAGATTCAGCAAGGGAGCCGAGAATCAAAACATTTTATTTTCTGCTGAAAGAATGTGCATGTTATTCTGGATTTTTCTCATCTTTTCACTAAATTTGAATTTTTAAACCTCCAAATATGCCATCTCTCTTACTGAAAAGTTCCTTAAAGCACATACTTATTTAATAAATACATGAATATAGTCAGATTTTAAAGGGTTCAACCCTTCTTACTGCCTCATATTATACATTATCAGTATAACTGTGTTTAATGTTGAACTCCATATAGGTGTAAAAATTGTCTGCAATAATTATTTTTCCTTCTTTGGGAATCTATAAACTCACCCAAATTAACTTATTATACCTACTGATGTGTGATTTATTAAATACATTTTCTTAGTAAAATAAATTCTAAGGACTTTATTAGATAAAAGAATAATCTTATTAACCCTTTCTTGTCTTTTTTGCCATACATTCTGTTTTACCTATTTCCATAAATTGCTCCAACTTCTATTTCTCATTCAAATAAATTCCTCAGTTTGCAGTTATTTTCCAAAATCTTTACTTTTATTCTTATTCATTGACTTTAATTTCCCTTCTGCTTTCAGTATTATTTCACTGATCCATTCCGTATTTTTACCAATAGGTATCATATTATCTGCATTTATCAACAAAATCAGTATTTTAACTTCATAAACATGGCCACTGGCGGCCTAAGGGGACTGGTCACCAAAAAGATAAGTAAAATGTATCCATCAATTTCTTTTGGTCTTTATTTTATAACTGCATTTGTAACCAAACATAGCTCTACTAATTGGACACCATTGTCTAAAACCTTTTTCCAGATTTATATTTTAACCCATCCATCTATTAACTATAACTTGCACCTCTGAATTTTCATAAACCTTTCTCATTAAATTTATAAAATTCTTTATCATCTCATACTTTCCAGTCTACCCAGGCCTGTCCATCACAGACACTATCACATGCTTTGGATGTAATCATGTGTGACTAATCTCCCTTCTTTTCCACTCTGCTATTTACTGGTGTGTTAATAGGAGGTACTGCCAGAACAGCTAGCTTGAATTTTGTAAATAATATATGTCATTTCTGAATATCAAACTGATTATACAAGATGTTTGTGGTACAAATGTATTAGAACTGTATATCATGTGTATATCAAACTGATTTGTACAGATGCCTGCATTGAAAAAGTATTTTTAAAGTGCTTGTGTTTGAAATATATCCACAGTGTGCACTACTGGAGAGAACAGAAATGTATATGCACTATTGTAAGTGTTTAAATGTTTATGTTTTAACAGAGGAAACTGGGAGAGAGGAGGTTAACCTCAGTCCAGCAAACTTTAAAATATATCTGAAATTAAATCACTTTACAGACTAAGCCATAAAGATGTTATCGCACAGGTTTCAATGCAGTCAGAGACACAAAGTCTGTACCAGGAAGCTGTCTGTATTATCTTTGGGGTGAACTAATTACTGCTCTGGAAGGGTGGAGTATGAAATTGTTTCATGACTTCCAGCACCTGTCACAGATCTGAACAAAAGCCCTTGTGTGTGTATTTTTACAGGTAGGTGCTAAATCCTGCCAGCTTCCAGCAATAGGGGCTTGCATTGGAGCTAGAAGTCAGATGACCAGAAGCGATATCATTCTGCCAGCTATCCCAGAAGTAATATTTTAGATATTATTTGGAGAAGTCTCTTAGTGAGACAAAGCATTCTGTATTGGGCCTGACAACAAGAAGGACCATTCACCACATCATCTGCCTTGCTCTGTTAAGTAAGTTATTAGGGAATAGTATATTTTTCTTAGATTCAGTCAGGAATATAGTGAAGCTTAGTTTGGATATTGCTTTGCTTTATTTGTCTGAGCCTGTTCTTCAAAGTTATTTTAAATATTTCCTGTGATTTGAACTCTGATGTGACTGTGAATATATACTTCCTATTTTCTTGTTCTTTTATTATTTATTATTTGTTATTAAATATATTTAAACATTTCATTGTGGCTGATCTTTGTAGAGATATTAAAGTTTTGACAGTATTTGCATGTTTATTCGGTGACACTGTGTGGGCCACTCTTAATAGCCTTGCTCTTGGTAAAACTACCGCTCAGTGTATTGGGTACCCATGGAAGAACCTTAAGGTAGCTGGCAGGAGTATCTGGTGGCAGCCTTTCTCAGTTGAGTGAGTGAGTGTCTGTGTGTGTGTGTGTGTGTGTGTGTGTGTGTGTGGTGTGTGTGTGTGTGTGTGTGTGTGTGTGTGTGTGTGTGTGTGTGTGTGTGTGTGTGTGTGTGTGTGTAAATCAAATCTCAAAGAGGGTATGTGTCAGCTATGTGGGCAGGGACACAAAGCACTGGTTGGAGAGACAGGATGCATGCTGGAAGTCTTGTTTTGGACACTCAGCTGAGATCTGAACTCTATAGCTGTTCCAGTGGGGAGTCTTGCTGGGGATCTGGAAAAAGATGGAGAAACCAGCCCTGGACTGACTGTGCTACCCATGTGCTCTTAAGGAAATTTGTGCTTGACTGTGCTTGATGCAGACAGCTGCATCTGGAGATACTGTGTGTGTACCTGTTATCCACTCAGTGAATCCCCTCCCCCAAGTGCCAGTGGTGAGGACTGAGGCTCCTTGATTACTGGCCAAGAGGTGGGGCGTCACAACTACCTCCTTAACAATCAATAAAATATTCACTCGGATTCCAAGTGTGTATGTATAGACACACACACACACACACACACACACACACACACACACACACACACACACACACACACACACACACACACACTCTATTATAACTTTATTCCAATGTATCTTGAACAATGTTCAGAACTATCTTATAGATAGTGCTATTGAAGCTGTATGGATAAACATTTTGTTACTACTACTTTCTTTATCCTGTGTACCTCTTTCCAGGCATTAAACATACAAATTACATATCTTTTTTACACATGTATAATCTAAATCTCAATCTGTTGGTTCAGTATTATTATTTTCTTTACTTAATGTGTTTTATTTATAAAATAAATTAGGTATTTGACAGGTGACTCCAACATGGGGTCCTCCTGCAAAAAAATATTTGAAGTTTGCTGAAAATGGCTTTCAGCACATTTTTTTCAGCTTTGGTACTATTGAAAGTTCCTGTAGCAGATTGGCATGGTTTTAATTTGCATGGTTCTCATATTTAATGAAACCAAATGTTTATCATTTGTTATTTTAAGCACTTTTTCTTTATAACTTTCCTTCTTTTGTTTTCCTTTTCAAACACTTATTCCAGTGGTATTCTCTACCTTCTTTTCCACCAGTTTCTTTCTACTTCCTTTGTCAGTTTTGAGTATTTCATATTTATTTTCATCACCTGTTTTCTTCCCTTGTACAATCCAAATCATAATTTTATCTAAATCCTGCACATCTCTTCTACCATCCCAACATTCTTAGCTGGCTAACATCTTGCACACTTTCTTTTCCATTAAATCCATTAGTATCAAGATATTATCTAAATCATTTTTTCTACATCTACCACATTTCTTTGAGAAATACATTTTCATTACCAGCCATCAACAGTTTGCTCTCCCATGCCTTCATTATATTAATCATGTTCAACTTTATTAAGACAGTGTAAATCTTCTTTGACAGATGTTCTGCACTATATCAGACAATTCTTTTTATTGTGTAAGTTGTCTCCAAATTGCAACCACCTTTGTTTTGGACATTCTACCTCTAAATGCAAAAAAAAAAAAAAAAACATGATTTAGGCTGATTCCAATGTCTCACCTTTTAATACATTTAGAATTATAACATTTTGTAGGTGGCACAACTTTTTGATTTACAACTTTCAAGAAAACAGATGGCTCACAATTTCAAATTTATATTTTTCTTTCAGCCACTGTCCTTGTAATGTGCTTCAAGAAAATACATGTCACAATGTCTAGTCTATATGTTTCTTTCATCAACTGCCCTTATAATGTTACACACTGTAGCATGATTGTCTAAATAATTTATAAGTCATTCCATTAATTTCTTGTATTCTCAATTGTAATGAAAGTCTCCTTGATTTCATAATAAAGTCATGTATAATTAAATTCTTCCATGGTAAACACATTTTACATTTGGATGGTTCAGCGACAGAATTCAAAGCAGATTGAAAACTTTCAAATGTTATCGCTGTAACAGTTTCTTTTTCTATATGAATAGTTGAATAGACTTGCTAAACTTAAGTGCCTAATGTATTAATGAGAAATCCCATGCCATGTACCCATCGATAAACACATTGTCCTTCAGCCGTATGTACACCATAGAATGCCTTTTTGCTAATCCTGTTCATTGCTTTACAACTCATCTTCGTAATTACTCTACTTCCAGGTTCATGCCATCTTTTCTTCACATTCGTAACTAATTTTCATAATCGTAACTATTTCTATAATCTAGCACAAATGTTCTGCCATTTTAGAGAGTATATAAATGTCCTGTCTTTGGGTGGCTGCAGTGGTGCAGTGGTTAGCATTGCCAAATCACAGCTAGAGGTTCTCTGGTTTGATTCTTGGCTGGGGGGCCTTTTGTGCAGAGTCTGCATGTCCTGCGTGTGGTCATATGGGTTTCCCCTGAGTACTATGATTTCCTCTCACATTCTAAAGCCATGCAGTAGGTGGATTGGACACTAAATTGGACATAGGTGAGAGTGTGTGCATGAGTGAGTGATGTGAATGAACTACTATGGCAGGGCTAGCCACCTGGTGGTGTAAACCTTGGCTTGATATGATTGTCATTGTGGAAGTGACACCATGACCCCTTGTGCAGAATGGAAAAAGGGGTTGAGGATGGATGGATGGATGGATGGACAAATGTCCTGTCTTTGTCCATGCTTTATTATTCAAAGGAAATGTATTTTTCGCAATGCTACTCCAAGAAACTGACACATCTTCTGCTGATTCCTCTTCATTTATAATTTGCACCAGGAATTTTTTTTCTGCAAATGAGCAGACTATAGTGATATCACTTCCACATCCTTGTCATCATTAAGCACTTTCAACAAAATCACTATCAGCAATATCTTAATCAGAAAATATGCTCTTTTCTTTCTCAATCTTCTCCATGTTTCATTCTGATAGGAAATATTTTATAGTGCCCCCTTGAAAAGAGTAGGGGAGTTTCCCTAGTATCCTCACCAAATGTTCACTAGTCAGTATTAATATCACCTTAGGTCTTCCCTGAAAATAGGCCACAAACCTAGAGGGAATAACCTATTCAAAAAGAAACAAACAAGCAGACTATCCCTTCTTCCAAATCATCTTCTTTCTCTTCAGCAGCAGGTGGTCCTTTATCTTAAGAGATAACGTGGGAACCTTCTGGTACCTTTTTTCCTAGTAGAAACATATAGTAAAGTTTCCAGGACTAAGACCTCCTGTCACAGTTATACAAATAATACCTTGTGGGCCTTGAGGGTAAAAAGCAGTGCACTGACATAACTTCCTCCAAAAAAAAAATCAGTTTTCGGGGAAGAAAGGCAGTGATGATCACTGGAAAGGCTACATTCTTGACATTTCCAGATCATATAGAGCATCTCTTTGGCAAATTAGACATATTTCTTCTGCTGTCTTTGTAGTTATTTTGGAGTTAGAAATCACCTGTGCAAAATGTTCATGTATAGTATTCTCTCCCTAAAAAAAAAACCTTTTAAAATTAATTAGCTAAGAACATGCGGCTCAAGCAGTTATTGGAAGTCAATTATCTATCTGCATTAACAGACAATTGTGGACTTTAATGTCAGACAGCACAATAAAGTGAAAGATTTTGTTCAAAGTGATTTGGATCAAGTTGGTTGTGGAGAATGAATTAATTATCAGAATATCATACAACCTGGGTAATAGGATATTTACTCCATTAGCCATTCTTGCCTCCAGGCATAGAAGTCTATTGAGTTTGTTTTTAATTTTCAGATATTTACATATCCTATCAACCATTAACTTAGTACAGTATATGCATGCTAAACTAGGATTCTTCCATATATTAAGGTATTTAGAAGTAGGCAATTGCTTAACTAGTTCTGTAGCATACCTCTAATGCAGTAGAGCTCTATATTCCCTTAAATTTTGAATCATACTAAAAACTGAATGTTATTTACTTTAAAATACATATATATCTTTTTTGTAGTATTATGGGAAGG
The DNA here is from genome assembly GCF_019279795.1 of Protopterus annectens. NCBI lineage: Eukaryota > Metazoa > Chordata > Ceratodontiformes > Protopteridae > Protopterus > Protopterus annectens. The sequence continues at coordinate 368,394,232 of NC_056731.1, forward strand.
GTGTTCCTTTTAATGCTTACTACTGTAATTACAGAACAACAGAGACACGTGGCATCTCCAAAATCTACCACATTATAGTATCTACTTCAGGGTTGCTATTTGTTATAAGGCAGTACTAATTGTAAACACCAGCATCTGGTAGGCCTACTTTGGCAGCTGAAGTCCAGTGAAAATATCTTTCGACATGAAATCTCTAAATAGTGGGCAACTACCATCTTAGAATGATTATGTCTTTTTGACCAATAGTCCTTGGTTGGGAGGGGAGAGCCAGCATTGGTACAGCAGATGGTCTTGCCTGACCATTTCTCCTTGTTCCTGGGATCTGACATGGGGATCAGGGAGAAATAATGATTTGAAACTATGACCCCAGAATGTTGTGGAAAGATAAAGTGCAGGAGTAGTGGAAATTAAAGAAAGAAATTTGAAGGGTGTCAGAAGTGGGTATCTCAGCCGAGGTTGGATGTATGATTCCAAGTGGCTTGGAACACATTAAAGGCTGGTAATCCACAGATTTAACAGAAGAAGACATACAAAAAAGAAGAAGAAACTAACTCAGAAACTGTAGAACATGGTCTGCAGATTCAAGCCTCAAGATGAAATTGAGGAATACATTTCAAAGTTAATAAAAACTTAATTTAGCACAGCAAGCCAAAAACACATGAGTAAGAAGAGATAGTATGCAGATTTATTAATCCTGTTACATGCTTTTGTCTTACAATATAGGACTTCATCAGTTTTTGAATTAGGTTAATTCAAATCAAATATGCACAAGAAGCCAACCTTTTCTAATTGTTTTCTTCACTTTCAGAGTTGTCATCCATTTCAACAGTCGAAGAATTTAGTCAGAGGCCAAATGATTTGTCTAGCTATTATTATTTCTGATGATGATGACCTAATGAATGAACTGGAATTTTTATGTAATACGTTTATTGGAAGGGGCAATCCTGTTGATATGCTTAATGAGGTTAAGAACAAAATTATTCTTGGCAGACAAGATACATTTAGGTCTATCCTATGTATGGGATTAATTCAAGAATATTCTAATAATGATAAACTAGGAGATACAAAAAGTTATGAAAACAGTATGCGTATTAAATATAGAGCAGAAAGATACATTATTAAATCATTAATAGAGAAAAACTGGAATACATTTGTCCACGATAAAGAACTGAATGAGAAATTAGGTGATAAACCAAATTTCATGTACACAACTTATCCCAGCATTAAAGAAAGATTTGACAAGAATGGACATTTGAATTTAGGAAAGGATGCTTTGTCTATGATAGAAATGTGGACTTTGCCCACAATGTAAATTTAAATATGAAGGAATGGAATTTTTTATTGAAAACAATTAGTTACAAGTTTAGATTTTCTAAATGGTATGATTGTAATAGTAAGGGGTGGTTTATCTTGCATTTTGTGATCTCTGCTATGCTTTTTATATTGGTAAAACTGAGAGGTATTTAAAGAAAAGGATTCAAGGGCATTATTATGATATTAAAGGGAAGAAGGAGTGAAACGCACTATATCGGCACAAATTGGTGTAGAATAACAACTGCTTGAACAAGTGGTACAGAATGCCAGAGGAGGCCCCTGGAAGTACACATTAGAATATCATGAATTGCTTTGACAGGTAAGATTAAACTCAAATAAACCCCCAGGTTTAAATGATGCTATTTCTTTAAATAGTGTTTTGAAGTTGTGAGCGACTAAATTATAATATATAATTACCAATGATTTTTATATAAAATATTTTTATACAAGAAGTATTAAAGATTTGTTTTTATGCATTTTATTTACGAACATTAAGGTTTTTAACAGTAACTTCATTGTACTATGCTCATTGATTGGTTTGTTTCATGTCATGTGATGTATTTCGTTTGTTATTTAAATATTATAATGATTATGCCTCCCAGTTCTTATGAAGTCTTGTATGACAAAAATACTTAACTGGATTAATAAATCTGCATTCCATCTTTTCTTGCTGATGTGGTTTTTGACTTCTTGTTCTGAACTAAGATTTTTATTAGTTTTAGTTTTCTGCCAGTGCTCTTCATTTTGTGGTTATACATTTTAAAGTTAAACCTATAGCTTCAGGAAAATTGAGAGTAACAAATACAGAAGAATATAATCTAGTTATGATCTTTTCCACTTTGCAATATATATAACTCGGAAGTAAAAATGCAGGGGTGTTAGGAAAGATAGTTGTTTTATTGCTGTCCTTTTGCTCGACAGTGTTACGGTTAGGGTTAAGGTTAGCACCCATTGCTAATGCTAACCCTAATCCTATCACTGCCCCATTTCCTGACCCTAATCCTATACCTTAGATTAATAAAACCTCCCCATAACACTGCCAGTACATAAGACACACTCGCGCATATACATATACACTCATTAAAAATACTATATATACCCCCTTTCCTAACACTAAAACACACATACACATGCACAACACACAACACCTATCCTTCACTTAACCCACACCCTAACATTAACTCACAAACACATGCAGAAACACTCTAACCTCACTCACCTGTCTCAACAAAACATACCATCGACATTTGGACTCCTTAGCTATCTATACCTTTGACATTACACAATATCCGCTTTGCTTGTTGACAAAATGCAGAGGAACTGTGTGTGTGTGTGTGTGTATGTGTGTGTGTGTGTGTGTGTGTGTGTGTGTGTGTGTGTGTGTGTGTGTGTGTGTGTGTGTGTGAGTGTGTATGTATATATATATATATATATGTGTGTGTGTGTGTGTGTGTAGATATAGGGTACACAGTGCAGACTGAGTTGTGCTTTCGTTCATCTCTGTATTGTTGACCCACTTTGGTTGACATACACAGACGGTCTACAGATGTGTGAGAGTGACAGTTTCCAGGTGAGGGGGGATATGCCCTTTCCTGGGGGTTTGATATCTCAGAGTTAGTATATGTAATAAGCAGTGGGTGTTAAGGTGTGGGGGGGCTGGCATTCCTTGCAAAAAACAGTTCAGTTTGGTGTGTATGCTTTATAGATTAACCTTGGAGCATGCTCTGTAGCAAGTTGATATGTTTTTGCTGATATAAGTATGTCGATGTAAAGCATGTCAACATTTCCTTGGATCAACTATTAATAGTATTACACACAAATGCATACACAGACCCACACACACACGTGTGTATATATATATATATATATATATATATATATATATATATATATATATATATCTATATTTCAATACAATTTTTTTTTTAGGAGATGAATTCTAAAACATTAATGCATGTATGCTTCTCAGCCTAAATAAGCTATCGCTTGTTGTTCTGAAAAACCGCAGTGGTAGCTTTAACTATTTCACTACACTACTCTGCTTCATCACACATACAGGTACTTTATACAGTTTTTTTTAACTCTAACTTAATTAACTCTACAGTTCACAAAACAGTTACTACCTATACAGCCCTTTGCTATTCTTTTTGTTTTCTTTGAAGCATGCTCACACAATATACACACTTTGTAAAATCTGTTACTAAACCACTAGTTAGAGGTTGTTATACAAAAGTTACTCCATAGCTAACACCTCTTGCCCCACAAACATTGAAGTTTCTCCGTCTTTATTACCAAAATTTGATCCTGCAACTCCATGTTGATTTTCCGTGGATTACTGCTTTGCTTCTCATTACTGCCATAGCTGCCACTGATGTGGTTTTGGCTGCTCTTGTGCTACCACACCCCAGATAACTTATACTAAATAGAAAGAGGTGCAAGAAGGTGGACAATTCTTAGCAGAAGAAGTGTGATAACCTCTGGGCTGATAAGCAATGAAGGCAGTGCTAGGTAAAGATGGACAGATGCCTGAGCTGAGTTAATTGGCTATCATGTGATGTCTGGCAAGCTTGAACTGTAACCTTTGTGTTTACTAGAGATGTTGCAGGCAAAGGAATATTTGTGGGGAACAGTAAGTATTTTTGTATTTTCTTTGTTATGGGACAGAAAAACAGCCCATAGTCTCTCTGATGATGGAGTGGTATATAATGTGAAGTGCATATGACAGCTCATGGCCCCTAGACAGAGCTGTGCTGCATCTGCTTATACCAACAGATTTTTTTCCTGTAAAAATTACAATGGTAAGTGTACTTTTTTGAATTATATACTTACAGATATACACCTGTGGAACTCCATGATCATGTTTGTGTATCTGTAAACATTTTACACACTTTGCAAAAAAGTAGTTGGGCACAACACACAAGTAGTGCCATAAGCACAAATGAGTTACATTCCCAGACAAAAATGGTAGAAATGCATGAAGATTCAGAATATGTTTGGAAGATAAATGCCATTTTATGTATCAAATCCTTCCCAGGGTGTCCATATGTCCAGATCTCTGTGGAATGGATATCCCTGATGGATGGCAGATAATAGCTTGTAGCATTCAGTGAAAAAGGGGCACACAAAAAAGATCTACTCCTAAGACCACTCAATGAAAAGGTCTTCACCAGGAACTACTCATCAAAAGACTCCTCTCTGTGAACCACTCAAAAAAAGGATCTACCCCAGGAGCCAATCACTGAAAGGATCCTCTCCCGGAGATACTCATAAAAATCAAGGATCCCCAGATTCACTCACTGAAAGAATACATTCTGGGAGCCACTCACTGAAAGAATCTACTCCAGTATCCACTCAGTGAAAGGATCCCTTTAAGGAACTCACCAATGGCTCCAGTCCAACAGCCACTCATGGAAAAGACCTACTCTAGGAATCTTTTACAAGAAAACTGTCAAAAGGATCCATTTCAGGATTCAGTTATGGAAAATATTGATTCCAATATCTAGTCAGTGAAATTAAGAAACCACTTTCCTGAAGAAATTATTCCATGAATGGTGCCCACTAGTCCCCACCTACAACAACTACTTCACACCCTTCTTATAGGTCTCTGTTGTACTCAGTGCAGATACTTGGAGGTTAAAACACACGCACACACACGCACACACACACACACACACACACACACACACACACCCACACACACACACACACACACACACACACACACACACACACACACACACACACACACACACACACTCACACACACTAAGATGTCACAAAACCAATTAAGATTCAAGTTTTAACTGGCCACAATGTTTTTGTAAATTTAATGCACTCTACAGCAAAACTGAAGAGCCAACACACTAACCTCTAAACTTAACAGAAGCTCCCATGAATGCATCCCTTCTGACTGCAACTGTGGCTGTAGGAGGCCTGACATAAAAAGAGTGTTTCACTGCAGGACAATACAGTTCTCTAACAAAGTATTCTGAAATCGCTTACTGATCCTGGAACGAGCAGCAGACTTTGAAATAACTGACAAAATACATGGAAATACTGACACCACAAAGCATGCTCATTACATTTTAAACTGCTGGAATATTTATACATATTTTTCTGACAACTATAAGCATGTTCACAGAAATAACTATACGCCATTGTTTTCATTTTTCAAACGCACCCGTAGATATGAATATTTGACACCATTTTCATGCTGTACCTCTTTTCAGGTAAATTAATGGAACTGAAGGAAATGATTCACATACGGAGACGTAGCCTACATGCCTTCTATTACACAGCCAACATCAGCCAATGGGCATCCTGGATGAAATGAGCAGGCTAATTAAAGTAATTGTTATGTACCTGAGGGCATGGTTCCGAGACAGGTTTGGCTGTCGGTCCTGAAGCATTTCAAAAATGTTTGGTTGACGTAAAAATGCTACAATCTTTTCATTATATCCTGCGGTGCAAAATATTTCAAAATACTTGTTAGTTTATGTTTTTTTAAGACACTTCATACATATTCATGCTTTTATTTTAGGAGGCAAGCATATCACTAAATTATTTTTACCCTAGATATTTTCTAATGACTATTTTTAACATATCATTAGCAATTTATTCATATTTAATCTTGTGTGTGTGTGTGTGTGTGTGTGTGTGTGTGTGTGTGTGTGTGTGTATATATATATATATATATATATATATACTCAACTTTTAACAACCAGTATTAGCTTAACAAAACATGCATCTCTGTGCTTTAATATACAAGTGTACTACAGCTGATTTGGATTACAGAAATATATCTTCTCACTTCAATGCAATTAATAAAACAAAGAATCATACTGAGGAGGTACATAGAATGCCATGAAGTACAGAAATCATACCAGTCACCATCTGGACACAATAATTAATAAGAAGTAAGACTTCTATCACAGCAGACAATCTGCTATGTATGCCTTGGTATATAAATATTAAAATTAGAGCACTTGTGTTTAAAATTCATAGAAAAGGGACAGAAAGAGAAGTACAATTTTTAACCAATCAAGCTATATAAATTTTCTCTATAAGTCTTTGATAATAAATCTCTGTTCAGATTTAGTTCTGTAAATTTATAAATTATGTTTCAATGAACAGCCCTATCCTTATTAATAAAACCAGTAAACTGATATGATGTAAACCTGTACCCAATAGCAAAAACTACACCAGTTTGTCAAAATCACAGCAGCTGAAAATTATAATTTTATTTACTTATTTAACATTTGTCAACTAGGAAAGTCTGACTTGGAACAAAGCCAATTTTCAGCGAAGGCCTGGGGAGAAACACTCCAGAAGCATGTCTTTGTAACATGTAATAATCAAGTAAATTATTTATTTATTTGTGTATAATATGTTATTTTCTGTCGTACCTTTCAGAATCTTATGCACAAACACTCCTTTAAGCTGTAACACATGCTTTACATTTTTATGAATATCTGCATTACAAAATGAACTGCAATGAAGAGCAAATGCTGTACAGCTGTAGACATGAACCTCACGGCTGTTGTCATGTTGGTATACCCAGCATTCAAGCAATTGCTAAACCAATTTCAGCAGAAAAACAGAATAATTTACATGCATCCTATCAGATTATATTTCCAATGTGTCCATATGCTTTAAATGATGTTTTACTCAAAAAAGAAAAATGAGTAAAATGCTGTAATATGCTCCTTCTGTAAACAAAATGCAGAACAAGAATCAGAACTTTGCAAAAGGGGTATCTGTAGTAAATTATTCTAAACAAACTGGAGTTATGTGTAAAATTCATGCCATACATTCTAAAACTTTCTTTCCTGTCACAAAAGTTGCATGATAGAATTTAGAACAGCATGTGTACTTTTTCAGCCATTTTTCAAAATCCATAAAGTGAGCATTACCATCAACACCTATTGCAAACTTGAAAGAATGCAGCTTTGAAACTACCACTCTACAGATGCACTAGAAAAGATTTTCAAACTAGATGACAAATAATACCTAGTGCAGTATACAATCTGCAAGTGTCACGGATTTAACCAATTAAGTATAAACTCTTCAGAGACAGTGCTAGATACCCTACTCAATAATGAACACAGTCAGTGAAACAGAAGGTGAACATAAACAACGAAGGTGAGGGGAGGAAAGATTTCAAACTGTCTTACCACAAAGTGCTGGCAAGTGTTGTGTTTAGAAAAGGACTGGTAACACAACAGTGTGTAGTGCAGTTTCTTTGCTGCGTAAGTCACTAATAAAATAAAAAAGAGCATAGCTTAGCCAATACTGCCAAAGGCTTTAAGCCTGGAGTTCATGCAAAGTCCTGCAGGACCTAATCATGAACGAGAAAAGACAGAAAACAGTGGGCAAATCCAGTTGCTCAGTCCCTTTTCACATTCTAGTACATTATACAACTCCTAAATGCTTTATCCCATACATGGGACCCCTCAAATTATCTATGGTATGATCCTAGTTATTCTCATTAGGGGTAATATATAATTACTGAACATGGGACTGGCAAGGCCATTCTATAACCAAATGGGATAGGTTATTTCAAACACAAAAAGGGAAACCGGCTAGGCTTAAAATGGCACTCAAGGACAACCAGCCTAGTATTTACCTATCGACCTATGAATCTATAAAAAGGGAGTTTGTTTTGCAAAACTGGCTTCTCCTAACAGAATCTTTTGCTACTTGCAGTTATCCACTCAGATGTTTAGGGGCAAGACTTTCAGTAGGACTCCAGTTTTTTTTCCTTGTTAGAGTTGTATCTTTTAACACCTGCAGACTGCAGGAAATAAATGAAGCAGCTATTTAATTGTCAAATCTGCAGTAAGGCTGAACTTAACGTGAGGCTGAGTAGTCAAAATGAACAGTTACTGAGGCTCAATTTGGGGCAGGTGCTTGTACTTCCAGACCTTATGGATCAGAAAAAGCCCATCAGGCAGTTCACTGCCAGCAGAGGATATAATCTTATCAGAGCAGGATAAGAAGCTGTGTTTTTTTTTTTATTATTATTATTATTTCCATGTTAATTGAAATATTGGGGCAGTATCTAAGATATGACAATAACTTTTCATTTTTCTTTTCAATGTTTGTAAACATGGGAGAATACTATAAGTCAAACATAAATTGCCATAAATTCACACATTTCACTATAAGCGATGAAGTACCAATTTTTTTTTTTTAAATTTATTCAAACTATTAGCAAGTTTTGACCACTTTTCTTTATTTTAAGATAAAATCATATGAAAACAGGCTCTGGGATTCACGAATGAACATTTTCCATCCAGGAACAGTGTAGCCACTCCTGCATGGAAAATGGCCGCCTCACGATCCAGGTATGTGCCGTTTTGAAGTGCATGAGTGTTCTAACACTGTTCCTGCATGGAAACCTGTGCAGGATACTAATCACCTCATTTGCTGGTGAAAACCATGAAAATGAGGTGAATTACCAATTTACCAACCTGCCGGGTCTCCGTGCAAGAACAGTGTTAGTTGCAGAAATGTATTTGGTTACTAACCAAAAACATTTCTGCAAAAAACATAATGGAGGCATGTCAGCACTCAATAAAGCATGTATTAGAGCAGTTATGCATGCCAATGACCAAATATATGGCCATTGGCATGCAAAATCGCTCAGTATGTATAAAAAAAAAAAATTATTTTTGTTGGCCGATCTCGGCCATGGAATGTGTGGGAAGTGGCACGCAAATGGGAGGGAGCAGAAAATGAAAAAAAAAGTGGGGAAAGCATGACTATTATTGAAAACAGGATTCTGCCATTATAGTCAGTGGCATGCAGAAACTAAACAATGGCAGGGAACAGTGGTTGCTAAGGGGGAAGGCTCGTGTGTAGTGCAGTAACTAGGTATTAAGGCAGTGGGGTATGTTAATGAGGGGACTTGTACTGAATCACAAATTTCTTCTAAGTGTCACACTGCACCTAACCATGTAGGTGCTCTAACACCACTGTGTAGACAGAAGGAGCAAATAACTTGAAAAGGGGGTGTGTCATGCTTGCTTTAAGCACATTGAAGCTCTTGACAGACAGCAATATACAAAAAGGACCAGCTTATATTAGTTAAAACTTTATTACCCGATATAGTATAAATGCAGAAGATCTTAGGCAAGTCATATACAAGAACTGGGAAATATTGGAAAATGATCCAAATGTGAGGAAAAGACTTTTAGAACTTCCTAAATTGATTTTAAAAAAGGTAGGAATATGAAAGCAATCCTGGAATACCAAGTTAACATAGTAACAAAAAATCCAGGTATGTCAAAATGTTTAATGTGTAACTTTTGCAGACACACAGACACGGGAAAGACATTCACTATTCGTGATAGAAAATACAATACTAGAAGTAAGTACAATTGCCAATCTAAATTGATAGTTTACCTTGCTACATGCCAACAGTGTCAAGCTTTCTATATAGGAAAAACTATACGTACACTCAGAGAAAGAATGTACGAACACCTATATAGTATAAAAAACGGTAAACTTGACAATGCTTTGGCGAGACATACTACGGAGTATGTAGGACACCACTTTAAGTTTCGGGTCATTGACCAAATAAAAATGGATGAAAGAGGTGGACCTGCTAGCCTCTTGTTAGAAAGGTTGGAACTAATGTGGCAACTTTCCACTCATGCATGTACCTATCCAGGTATCAATGAAATGCCCTCGATACTCTGTATTCTTAGACTTAAGAACTTAGATAGAAGTCACTAATTTCACCATTCATTATTTATACAGACTTTATGTTTGTTAATAGCTCAAGTCTAGTGTAGTGTTATTTTTAGTACATAACCTTGAGATTTGAGACTTGAGGGTATCATATAGATACACCCATTATTGAATGATGTTATAATGTTATTTGTACGATGAAGTCAGAAAGTGACTATACTTTTTGTTGGGCAATTATGTTCTTCCAATTGATGTATAAAGTCTTCTGTCAACAAATAGGTGTATTTATGTGTTTAGTTGCTTATGAGACTATCTTAGATCATATATAACATAGTCAATATTTATTGTACTTATTTACATTACAAGAGTTTCTTATAGACATTGTCTTAAATAGTTTCTGACTTTCATAACTTTGACATCCATAGATGAGATGTATTTAACCAATTTATAATGAAGTTGATACGAAGAACAACAAAAACATAGACTTGCACACTTCTGTTATTGCATGGTTGTAGCATTTATAACATTAAAATGAAGTCTACACATAGCTGTTTTAGTAACTAATCAGGGTGGTAAAAATATATAAAACAACTCTAATAGAAATATTATGTATGTTGCAATGCCCTGAACATAACAGGAGAGGAATATACAAAGATTCTTAAATAAGAAATGTAAATTTACTTGGATTGCTTTATATTAGTGTTCTAATAGGCATGTGCTGGTACAAATACAACTAGCATAGAGCACACTTATATTATAGAACACATACACTGTATTAAGCTTTGAGATTGTAAAGCAAAGTTTTTATCTGTTTAAAAAGTGTTTTATGAACGACAACTTAAAGATGGATAGAAAAAAAATGATTTTATTTACTTTTACTTGACCATGCTGCACAACAAAGAATAATTTTGACATTGTAGAAGTACATTGTATTTAAGGTGTCTTATACCTTTAAGGAGAAGTGATGTCATGATCACTATAAATAGAAGAAAAGGGGCGAAGTACAAACCATTTGAAAAAGTTTTCAAACCTTCGGAAATGAAAAGCGTTTTATTTATAAATATTTTTTACTTCAAAGCAATACACAGTCGCTGGTGTTTGGATTTAAGGTTTATATCACTTGGATACAAGCACAAAGAAAGGTAATTTTGTCAGATACATTTGCTATACTTGGTCTGTTTTTCTGCAGCTATTCCAGGTCTTTTGGTTTCTACAGTTATTGAGTTTGTCAGTCACTTGTGTAAATGGCAGCGGAAAATGGAGAGAGTACAGTCATACCTGACACACAGGACAGTGAACTAGGCAATTTAACTTCACTGATAAACTTACTATCTCAAAGAGTGGAAAATTTGATGGACAAAGTGGAGACGTTGAGTGTTAAGTATAGGAAACTACAATTAGAAGTTTCTTACTTCAAAGAATGTGTTAAGGAAAAAGTAGTACCAAAATGTCTGAGATCATGGCAATATCCAACAGACTTAATAGAAGGGTCAGCGTTCCATAACGACTTAATTACCATGTTTGATAGACATGGAATAGAACTTTTAGAATTAATGACCAAGCATTACCAACTAAATCTTGAGACTTTAGCCTTGGACATAGAGAAAATAGACCAAGAAATAACAAATAGTTCCGACTTTGAACGCTATAAATTCGAGTACAATAGAACTTTTGAAAGTATTAACCAACTCATGGTTAAACTTAAGACAACAAAAGAGAAGAAAATGCAAAGCGACATAACGGCGTACAGGAACAGAACAGCGTACCCAAAACCACCACCCTCACAAGTCTGGAGACAAAAGGAAACAGCTACAAGAACAAACATAAATCCTGGACCGTACACAACCGAGCAACCTCACCTACAAAGGGGAGAAATAACTAACGACACATATAGGTGAAGACAGAGAAATACGAAGAAGTGAGAGAATTATTCAGAAAAACAATTCTACTTACACACATAATCCTAGTAACAACAGTGTAAACAATAATGAAAATTTTCACCATCAGATTCAGAACCACAACCCTCGGGGGAGAAATCAACAGCGTTACAACAACAGCAAGAGGAGGAAGAAATAGATGTTATTTACCAGAACAACAACAGGTACTGTAACATGTTGTTAAACGCACAAGGAGATTTCACGGTTTATAATTACACAGAGACTTACATTGATCCTGTACTTGTTGAACTTTTTGCTAAAGGCAACACATTTGTCATAGCAGAAAGGGCACAACTGGCACAGACACTTATAAATTTTAAATTATTTGTACGTAAGGTCAATTTAGCTGTTCTAGGTACAGATACACGCAAAGACACTGAATTTTATGCTACTAGCACTTACAACCCTCCATTACAGAATAGTGTGGACTTATTTGATAAAATATGTGAAATCAACATAAGAAATAGTTTAACAAACAACAATTCAAAGAAAAATCAAAGAAATATTTCTGAATTAGAAAAACATGCATTGAATTCCATACTTAAACTACCCCTTAGATTTATGAAATCCGACAAGGGAGGGGGGTTAGTTATTATGGAAAAAGAAGATTATAAACAGAGGATGAAAGAACTGTTGGATAGTGAAACATACATTAGAGTCTCAAGGAATGAACTGAATATTGCCTATGCTAGAATTAAAATTTATATTAGTGACTTGTTTACAGAAGGAAAAATAGACCTAAACATGTACAACTACATGACTATGCTAGCACCAAACATTCCATTGTTATTTGGAGTACCTAAAGTACATAAAAACATAGAAAATCCACCGATGAGACCACTAGTAGATGCACGCAACAGTATTACCTACAGTTGTGCTAAAGTAGTGGACTCAATATTAAAAAAATACATAAAGTGTGAAAGTCAAATTTGCAAAGATTCTTAGTCCTTTTTGAAAGATATTAATCAACTTACATATGTAGAAAAATATAACTTTATGACAATTGATGTCAAGGACTTGTATGCATGTATCCCACAACAAGAAGGGATAGAATGGGTTTCTAGAAAACGTACTAATCTAGGTATGACATGCGTCGAATTGACTCTAGTGGAGGAGCTAATGGACATAGTGTTGTCCAACAATTTCATCACATTCGACAATAATTTTTATTTGCAAAAAGTAGGAGTCGCAATGGGCTCCCCCCTTGGGGCAAGCTTTGCGAACCTAGTTATGGCTCAATGGGAAGACACATACATCATGAGCCAAGCCCATATTAAAAACTTGTTGTATTACTATACAAGATTTTTAGATGACATTTTTGTTATAATAAAAGGTGATGAAAGTACATCTACAGACCTTATCCAGTACTTTAACAATACGACACATTTTTTAAAATTTACTTCAAATTATAGTGAAGACAGAATTTCTTTCCTAGATATAGAACTAAGGAAAGATAACAAACATAACAGATATGTAAGTACTATTTTTAGAAAGGAGACTTTTTCCAACAGTCTGTTACACTTTACCAGCTGCCACCCATTTTACCAAAACAGATCTGTTGTAAAAGGACAGCTGGTACGAGTGGCAAGAATGACAACCCTTGATGAAGAATTTGTAACCGAATGTCAGAATTTAGGGAGGATGTTCCAGAATAGGGGATACCCATTGGAGTTGGTCCATGACCTCACCAACGAAATAACCATTAAGAGAAGGAGAAGAACATATAAACCAATCCTGGACAATAGTAATAGGGAGGTTGAGAGAAATTTCGAAGCCTTGACAGACAGTAATATACAAAAAGGACCAGCTTGTATTAGTTACAACTTTATTACCCGATATAGTATAAATGCAGAAGATCTTCGACAAGTCATATACAAGAACTGGGAAATATTGGAAAATGACCCAAATGTGAGGAAAAGACTTTTAGAACTTCCTAAATTTATTTTTAAAAAAGGTAGGAATATGAAAGCAATCCTGGAACACCAAGTTAAAATAGTAACAAAAAATCCAGGTATGTCAAAGTGTTTAATGTGTAACTTTTGCAGACACATAGACACGGGAAAGACATTCACTATTCGTGATAGAAAATACAATACTAGAAGTAAGTACAATTGCCAGTCTAAATTGATAGTGTACCTTGCTACATGCCAACAGTGTCAAGCTTTCTATATAGGAAAAACTATACGTACACTCAGAGAAAAAATGTAGGAACACCTATATAGTATAAAAAACGGTAAACTTGACAATGCTTTGGCAAGATATACTACCTTGGTTTGACGACCTTTGCATTGGTCTGGATATTACGAGTCCTGGTATATGCTTAAAGACAGCCTTTATTGTACCGAAACAGTGTCCTGCATTTCGAAGGTTACGTATTTGTGTGATCTTGGTTACATACTACGGAGTATGTAGGACACCACTTTAAGTTTCGGGTCATTGACCAAATAAAAATGGATGAAAGAGGTGGATCTGCTAGCCTCTTGTTAGAAAGGTTGGAACTAATGTGGCAACTTTCCACTCATGCATGTACCTATCCAGGTATCAATGAAATGTCCTCGATACTCTGTATTCTTAGACATAAGAACTTAGAAGTCACTAATTTCATCATTCATTATTTATACAGAGTTTATGTTTGTTAATAGCTCAAGTCTAGTGTAGTATTATTTTTAGTACATAACCCTGAGATTTGAGACTTGAGGGTATCATATAGGTATACCCATTATTGAATGATGTTATAATGTTATTTGTACGATGAAGTCAGAAAGCGACTATACTTTTTGTTGGGCAGTTATGTGCTTCCAATTGATGTATAAAGTCTTCTATAAACAAATATGTGTATTTATGTGTGTATAGTTGCTTATGAGACTATCTTAGATCATATATAACATAGTCAATATTTATTGTACTTATTTACATTACAAGAGTTTCTTATAGACATTGTCTTAAATAGTTTCTGACTTTCATAACTTTGACATCCCTAGATGAGATGTATTTAACCAATTTATAACGAAGTTGATACGAAGAACAACAAAAACATAGACTTGCACACTTCTGTTATTGCATGGTTGTAGCATTTATAACATTAAAATGAAGTCTACACATAGCTGTTTTAGTAACTAATCAGGGTGGTAAAAATATATAAAACAATTCTAATAGAAAGATTATGTATGTTGCAATGCCCTGAACATAACAGGACAGGAATATGCAAAGATTCTTAAATAAGAAATGTAAATTTACTTGGATTGCTTTATATTAGTGTTCTAATAGGCATGTGCACCCGGTACAAATACAACTAGCGTAGAGCACACATATTATAGAACGCATACACTGTATTAAATTTGAGATTGTAAAACAAAGTTTTTATCTGTTTAAAAAGTGTTTTATGAACGACGACTTAAAGATGGATAGAAAAAGTTTTATTTTATTTACTTTTACTTGACCATGCTGCACAACAAAGAATAATTTTGACATTGTAGAAGTACATTGTATTTAAGATGTTGTATACCTTTAAGGAGAAGTGATGTCATGATCACTATAAATAGAAGAAAAGGGGCGAAGTACAAACCATTTGAAAAAGTTTTCAAACCTTCGGAAATGAAAAGCGTTTTATTTATAAATATTTTTTACTTCAAAGCAATAAAGAGTCACTGGTGTTTGGATTTAAGGTTTATATCACTTGGATACAAGCGCAAAGAAAGGAAATTTTGTCAGGTACATTTGCTATACTTGGTCTGTTTTTCTGCAGCTATTCCAGGCACATTGGAGCTCTGTTGGCCAGGTTGGTGCTTAGCTAAGTACAGCTAAGCGAAGGAGTGTCTGAGGTTGTATAGTCTTATTCCATGAACTGAGTAGCAATGTTCATGGCCAGGGGAGGGGCATTTCTTGCTGTTTACACTAACAGCCAAAACGAACAGGAAAGTAAATTGCTCAAGAAAGCAGCCAAAACCAAGAAAAAAACAGAGCAATTCCACCAAGGCACGAACAAGATTTATTGAAACACACTTTCTTCAGAATAAAACCATAAATGCTGTTATCACCACAGATGCATTTTCGTCCTCTAATGACTTCCTCAGATGAAATAGAAATGCATACATTTTACAATTCTTCCCCTAAAATACCCTTCACTTAATTAATACTATTATCCAATTGGTGTATATTCTTAATGTGATCACATGTACTTAATGGATATTCAACCCTATAAAACTTTTTTTAAAAATTCCTTTAAACCAGTCCTTAAAAAGAGTTCTAAACACATACATACATATGTAAATATATAAATATATAAATCTCCACAATACCGTCTCACCACTCTAATAAATATATAAATATAAATACAAATACAAATACAATTTAGTTTTATACATGTTAAAAACCGTATAAAACAAACTATTCTTCCATTCAATAGCACCATCTTGTGTCCAAAAAAGGAATTGAAATCCTACACAGGTGCTTTTTAAATAAATGATTCAAACAGCAATATAGTAAAAGACATACATTTTCTTTTTTTCTTTTTGAACCAAAATAGATAATTGCACATACACTTTTGATTTTTCAGTCCTTAGCCTTGTCCTGGGGTACGCAGTATTACATTTTTTTAAAAAAGCAAAAATTATATTTCTAATGTTAATGTACACAAGGGGATACATTTTTCCAGAATCACTAGAGCTTTGCAGCCCTTAACTTTAAAACTGGGGCGAGAGAAACTGCATCATTCAGACCTGGAAATCTAGTAGCTTCCAGGGATAGTTGCCACAGTAGTTCTTTGTATTCAATGGAAGTCTCCCATGGACCTCCTCTTTTGTCCTTTGGAATTACTTCCAATACAAATAATTTAAAATTTCCTTCTTGACAGCTTATTGTGTGTCTATAGAGAGCATTTTTGGTACATTTTGTTCTAATTTCATAGTTATGCTCATAGATTCTGTTTTTTAACTTTCTTTCTGATTTACCTACATAGAATACTTCACAATGGTCACAAAGCCCTATGTACACTTTACCACTAGTGTCACAATTCGCATAGTCCCTACTACTAATAAGTCTATCCCTACTGCTAACCAGAATAGTGTCCCTCATGTAGATATACGGGCACTGGGAGCATCATCCACATTTAAAGGTCCCTACTTTACCCTGTTTACACTTAGGGCCATCTTTTTTACCTTCTAATATAGCCTTTAGACTTCTACCCCTTCTGTATGTGCATCTGTGGTGATAACAGCGTTTATGGTTTTATTCTGAAGAAAGTGTGTTTCAATAAAGCTTGTTCGTGTGGAAAAATACCAGTGGAGTCGTGCCTTGGTGGAATTCCTCTATTGTTTCTTGTTTTTTTGCTGTTTACACTAGCTAAATGGGTCTGGGCAGCACAGTGGGGATTAAACAGGAAGGACATAGGAAAAGTAAAAGGAAACAGCAGAACAAAGGAAATGCAGTACAAACAGCAATATGGGATACTGCAACACACAATGGGCCATTGAAAGCACTCATTATTACAGGTGGCTGGCATTTATATTGCAACATCAAAGCTTTAGTTAATTGAATAACTAAAGCTTGATCTTGTAATATTGACAGCTAAAATTGTTGAATGGCCGATTCAACCAAGGGAAACACTTCCCTTGGCCAAATAAAAAAAAAAAACAACTTTACATTGTGCCCTCCACACACCCCCTACCTAAATATACCAACTCCAAGATCGCTCCAAATCGGAGAAATGGGCATACTCCACAGAACGGCCAAGGGAAGTGTTTCCCAGGGTTAAATTGTCCGTTCGACAAGTTACAGTTTCGATATTACAAGTTTGAGCTTTACTTATTTGAAAGTAAAGCTTTGATCTTGTAATATAGAACCGGTGGCTGCATAGCTGAAAATGGGGGGAGATAAAAAACATAAAAATAAAGGGCAACAACACAATAAAGGAGAAATGAAGTAAAAATCATTAATATGGGACTCTTGCAACTAACCATGAGCAGGCATAGCACACAATAATACAGCTGGCAGGTGGCTGCATAGCTGAAAGTGGGAGGATATGTAAGTAAAAAATAATTAAAAAAAGGCAACAGCACAATAAAGGCAAACATGAACAAATTACCACTAATGCCTCTAACACTCACATTGGCCAGTTCAAAGCCATGAGTAATATAGCTGGCATCTGGAATGTATCACAGACCCAATCACACAGGCAGCAGTTGCAGCACACCACTATAAAGTATGCAAACACCCCTCAGTCTGGTTTCTCCCACAAACTCTGCATGTTTGGAGTAAACCTAGGAATTTCAACTGACAAAATGCTAGGGGCTGCCATTGCTTTGATATATCAGTATGTGCTGGAGGCTGACGGTGGTGAGGAGGATAAAGCTGACAACCTCTGCAGACACAGGAGGAGAAGGAATGTTCAGAACCAGGGTAACCTACCAGTGGTTACATGACCTGGAGATAGTAGAGGGCTACAGGGTGGACAGGAACATACTGCAGCAAATTGTGGAGCTGTGCCAGCCTCGCCTCACATCCATAATGAACAGAGGGGAACTCATCCCAGTGGATACTAAGGTATGTGTAGCCCTAAGAATACTAGCTACAGATATATTCCAAAGACTGATTAGGGATATCATGGGGGTGTCACAGGCATCTGCATCCAGAGTACTCCACCAGTTCTTGAATGCCATGCTACCAAATGCCTGTGACCACATATACTTCCCCAACACCTGTGAGAAATTGACCAGCAATATGCATCTCTTCCACCATGTAGCTGAATACCTGAAGGTACTGGGTGCCACAGACTGCACGCACATCCACATCAAAGCACCATGCGGTGAGCAGGGTTGGGTGCACATAAACCGCAAGGGCTTTCCCTCTATCAACTGCCAGGTTGTGTGCAATGCCCAGGGCATTATCATGAATCTGTGTACTGGCGGTCTTGGAAGCTATCACAACTCCCACATCTGGCATTCCTTACAGCGGTATCAGGGATTTGCCAGGGGGACATCCTGTATAGCCATCTGGTGGGGGATGCTGGCTATGTACTTGAGCCATGGATGATGACACCCATCAGAAATGCACACAAACCCATGCAAGAACGCCATAATGAGGCACATGCACAAACCAGAATCATTATAGAGCATGTGTTTGGGATGCTCAAGTCATGGTTCTGCTGCCTGGACATATCTGGTGGAGCCTTGCAGTACTCTCTAGTCACATGTGCACACATGTTCATAGTATGTGCCATGCTACACAATATGATCCTGTGGAAACGGCTGCAGCAGGAACAGGATGGGGAAGGGCCACACAGCCTCCCACCATTGCCAAGGTTCCCACAGGCACAGAGGGACTCGGCCGAGGAACGCCCTGAGCCAGCCCCTGTAGGCAGACGGAGGTGTGCCTTGTATGGCCTGGCCTTGGCAAAGAGGCAATGCATAGCACACACACACACTGACACTGTAGGCACCCAGGGACTGACACCTCTCTCTACTCGCACACACAGTAAAAAGGGATGATACATACATCATTCTACCTGTAACTTAACATGTATAGGTAGTGTACTGTGTGCATCCAACATAGGCAGCCCTCACGCCTTGTACACACAACTGCCACAGGCATAAGATAAGTCAGTTGCCTTAACAGTAAATTAATGTCACAGTGTGTTCTGCTAGCATATGTATGGTATTGTTGCATGCATGCAAGGGAATGGGGTGGACTACTGGGATAGCAGCAGACAACTGACAGCTATGTGGGACAACAGGAAATGTCTGCCCAATACTGGCCTCCCAACACTATGCAGTAGTACCCAAGGTGTCAAATCCCACTGCATTATATGTGTAGGGCCAACTAACTGGGGGGGGGGTCATAGCTCACAGCCATAGATGTCAGTGTGGGGTCCCATACCCACCACTCAGACCCAGACAGCAAGTCAGCTGCAGAAAACCAGAGAGAAATGTCAGGAAAGCCTCCACAAATGGCAGTAATGTTGAATCACCCCCCCCCCTTACAGGCCCACACAGTGATAGCACAGCTGGTCTCACAGTTGCAGTAAGGCTCTGAAGGGTAACAAGTCTGACATCCAAATGTATGCCATTACAATCTCACTTGTGCTCTTTACTGATATGCCTGCAGTCCCTAAGACAGGGCACAATACTATGGTAAATAGAATCAAAATGTAAAGCAAATATCAGCACAGTCTCTGCAAATGTCCACAGTTGACAGGTGCTCCCCCCATATACCCACAGAAATGCAGTAACATGTATGGTTGCAGGGAAATAGCAGCATAACACAGGTTTGTAGGGCTGTCCCAATACACACAAAAACATTTTGCATGTGCTCAATATGCAGGGGTCAATGAGCTATGTTCATGTGTGGTCAATACTGTCAGGATCTGGCCAGCATGTTCTCCTGGCTGTCATCTTGTGCTGCTCTAGGTACAGGCTGTCTGTCACAGGACCATGTGCAGATAACTGCAGTGCCAATGATTAAACATGTCAGTGACACCTATTGCTCTGACACTAACATATCTGAAAGTCACAGTGCTATGTGGAATATACTACACATATAATGGACTTCTTGAGGGCTGTGTAGCCGAGGTGCTAGGGCTTTTGTGAGTAATCAGGCTTCTTGGTACTGTTGCCAGTGGTCATTGTCAATATGGCTTTTTTCCTTGTTTTATGTCTGCTTTTGTATTTATGGACATGCCTGCACAGTACAATGCGGTCTGTACCCACACCCACAACACCAAACCTCTGACAGCAACATGTCTGAACAAGAGCACCAGTAAATGTGGAACAAAGGCACAATAATGCATGTGTGGTAAATATTGCCCTGACATACTGAGAAAGTTGGTAGGGTGAGGGGTTTGCAGTAGCGGGAATTGTCTGAAGGTTATGTAGGCTGACACAGTAATGTCTGTCAATATTTTGTAACATCACTCTTCAATTACACTGAAATAACTTGCCATAAAAACACGTTTATGCAGACTGGACAAAACCTCTAGCCAAACACCCGGACATTCTGCCAAAAAATGTACAGCAGACAGGTATGGCCACACCAGGACATTATATCTCAGGTTACACCACAGAAGCAGAAGATCCTCAGCCAGTATATCAACAATGTGCTGGACTATAACTCAACTGGCTGTAGCGACACCTCCCAACTGGCCTTGTTGGGCAAGAATGTACATAGCTGCCATTATAATATCAGTCTACACATCAGATGACTAGTATTCCTCTGGTAAAGCACTGTGATGATCTGAGGATGTTTGACACTAGGTAATAACACAATACAGTGCACTGTCAGAATACAGATATGTCAGAAAATATCTGCCAAAACAAACCATTACCCCGAGGAAAGTCCTCTGTACCTCTGAGAGGTATGTCTGTAGCACATAAAACCCTGGACTGGAGTACACTTATCTCTGGAATGGAGTCCCACTCTAACTATACAAGGTCACACTGGGCATACTCCTACACTTAGAGAATCATAGGACATGTTGGAACCTATATTGGTCTATATGACTATATTGTGTAGATATATCTGTGCATACAGACAGCTATGTACACCTTAACTGTCCCTTCACACACATCAGACAGGATTATCCCCAGCTAGCTGTAGGTGGCCCATATGTGATATATCCACATCTGTTGTGTGTGACATACACATGCAGACATATATGGCCAACAGATAACTATATATGTCAAGCATACACACATATAGATGTGGGGAAGTGAGAGACAGACAGTGATAGACAGAGAGACACAGGGGAACAGACACAGCAGCGTGGGTTACACACATGGGTACCCTGAATGGCATACAGTGATGTCCTGCTGTAGATAGTGGCATACTGGTGTTAAACTGTGGCACATGCAAGCATAAAAGGTGAGCTCCATTGTGTAATAGTATTGAGGTTGGGGTGTTAATATCACATCACCTGCCTGTGTGCATGCGTGTCTCTGTAGGTCTAAGTATTAGCAGACTGTTACCACTCAGTACACTTCACATTGCCCAACTGCACAAGGTCTGCTGCTGTCATTCACCTTAGAAGTGCCACTGGACACCTGCTACCCCTATAAGCTCTGTAGCACATGCAATAACTGCTTAACACTATAGTACAAGTAACTAGATAGGTAGGATTTCTAAACCAAGTACTGACAACTGTGTGTGACAGTTGTGTGTGCAAGACTGAGGGATTTGTTTGTTTGTTTGTAGATGAAACAGTTTTATGCCATTCCCACCCACAACACTTCCCACTGCTCCAGTTTATCAGTCCAAATGATGTCATTCCCTTTATCAGCAACTTTGGCCAGCTGTCAGGCCAGTAAGCTCAGTATTGTGTGCGATAAATGCCTAACACTATAGTAGAAATAATTAGTTAGGCAGGGGTTCTACTCTCGTATCTGGCAAGTGTGTGTGTGTGTGTGTGTGTGTGTGTGTGTGTGTGTGTGTGTGTGTGTGTGTGTGTGTGTGTGTGTGTAAAAGTGTGTATGTTTGTAGGCTGAAGTATTTTGATATGTTTCCCACCCACTGCTCTACGTTATCCATCCTGCTGATGTCATTCCCCATATCAGTACCTTTGGCCAGCTGTCAGCTCAGTAAGCTCTGTAGCATGTGCGATAACTGCGTAACACTATAGTACAAATAACTATAACACTATTGTACAAATAACTAGTTAGGTAGGGATTCTACTCTCACATCTGGCAAGCGTGCCTGTTTGTAGGACGTGTTTTGATAAATTTAACACCCACTGCCCTACTTTATTAGTCCTGCTGATGTAATTTCCCTTATAGGTTCATAGGTGTGTAATAGGCTAATGGCCCAGGAGCATTTACAAGCCTAGCCCATAGAAGCGCCCTGCTATATCCCAGTGCCTGTATCAAGGAGAGCCACCGTAGTGATCCTTGGGTTGAACTGTCTATTACCCATCCACTCATCAAGATTTTCATGAAACAGGGTCAGCAAGGTGCTCTGCATGACATGTATGGGAAGTGTATTCCAGGGCATGTGCAGTCTCTTGGTGAGGGACCTGTCCCACTAGCATGTTGTGTCAATTGTGGTAATGAGGTAGAAGTCTCTGCAATATGTGATGTGGAGAGATTGGGATGTCTTCATTTGTAGCATTTCTAAAAGAGCTGGGTCAGACATGGCTTTGTAGGTCAAGCACAGATAGCCTCTAACTAGGTGATATGACACAGAGAATAGCTGGAGTCTTCTTAGTCTGTCTGTGTAGGACATGTGTTTAATGCCTAGGAACCTCTTTGTGAGGTTGTGGCCTCCCCAGCTGTTGCAGGTGTCTAGTGAGGGGCATGCCAAATGGGCCATAATAGTTGATGAGTGGTCTAATGAGGGAAGAGTAGACAGAGATGATTACCTCTGTCATCCTGGATGCAAAATCCTTGGTAATGCGATGTACCACATAGAAGGAATTCCTGACCACAGTGACAATGTGGTGGTTGAAGGAGAAGTTGCTGTCAACCTGTGTCCCCAGATCTCTTATAATGCATACAGTGTTCATTGGGTTCCCATTGATGTGGTACTTACTGGGAACTGAGTGTTTTACCAAAGGGGATGATGCTGCATTTTGTGGTGTTAAGCTTCTAGTGATGGTTTCCACACCAGTCATTGGCTCAGTAAGGCTTTTCTGTAGAATGTCTGGATCACTTGTGGCATTAATGATGGCTCCCAGCTTGCAGTCCTCTGTGAACGTGGAGAGCCAGAGTTCCTCTGTGTTGGGCTGGACTCCTGAGAAGTAGATGCTGGACAGGAGACTACCCGGTACTGATCCCTGTAGGACTCCACTCGTGACTGCTTGAAAGTCTGACTTGGAGTTTGCCACTGTCACACTGTGTGTTCTGTGAACCAATTTGCAACCCACCTACTGATATAGGGGTTGATGCCTAGTTTTGTGGGTTTATCAATAATTCCTGACTGAGGAATGGCATCAAAAGCATTGGCCAGATTGAGGTAGGCTGTATGCAGTGCCTTACCATCATACACAGCCCTGATGACTCACTCAAAGAAGTCAACCAGGTTGAGCAGGCATGATCTGCCATTCACAAAGGCAAACTGTGTGGGGTCCAGAGTTAGGAGATTACCAATATCTTTGTCAATCATTTCCCTGATGATGAGGTCCATACCTGTACATTGTAGACTTGTCAGGCTAATGGGCCAATAATCCACAGGGTCTGTATTTGCTATCCCTTTACGGAGAAGGATGACTGTAGCAGTGCGTCATTTTGGAGGGACAAAGCCTGAGGTGAGGCTGTGTCCAAACAGGGCACACAGATGTGGTGCCAGGTCTCTTTGTACATTATGTAGAACACAGCCACGGATATGTTTGGGTCCCATGGAGGCTGTATTCTTGCCTGTGGACAATGTAGGTCAAACCTGGGCTGCAGTAATGCTAGGTGCCTGACATTCATCTGCCATTGTGACTCCTCACTTAGAGAGGGTGAGGGATAAAGCTGGCACTGAATGTGTTGGCAAGACTGTTGCCAATATCTGTTCAGTCAGGTTAGGAGTTAGCATTATGCAGTAACACAGAGCACTTCTGGGTATTGGCAAGGACGTTCTTGCTATAGCTATCAAAAGATTTGTGATTGCTGTCAGTGTCGGCTGCAAATCTACCTTCATAGCTGCCTGTAGATGATTCCATGAGGGATATCAAGTTGTTGTTGAGGCTAATAAGGGGGTTTAACAGTCTTGGGACACCACCTTTTTCTGCAACAGTGTCTTCCTTCTGTTGTACACGTTAATACTGGCAGGGGACCATCACATTGGCATCCAGTGTTTGGATGACAGCATCTTGGTTCTGTTGGCTATAGCTAGTACCATGCATTCAGGTACATGTTTATACAGTGCATTTGTGTATGAGTCGACAGTCATGCAGCTATTTTCCATTAGCATGGCTGCAGTGAAGTCATCCACCCATGTTTTTATGATTCCAAAGTCAGCTTTAGAGAGTTTTTTCAAGGTGTTTACCTTTGTGGGGGGTGTGTGTGAGATGTGGATTGCCATGGTGATTACATCATGTTTGGATCTGACAAGGTAGGGACTGACTACTGTTGTTGAGCAACGGCCCCATATGTAAGTAATCAACACAGGTCAAGGTTGTTGCATCCTCTACTAGGGGTCAGTATAAGCCAGTCCATGGCACTGGAACTGATGAATTTCAGGAATCATTGGGCCAGTCTATTGGTTATTGACTACTGTGAGGAATGAGTACTGCTGATGGCTCCCAGGTGTGCTACACTTATTGATACAATAATCTGTTGAAGTGCAAAGCTATTATGCTAATTGATGTGCAAAGGTGAACGAACTAGAAAGATCTAAGGGAAAAACTGAAGGCAGACTTTCTGCCACCTGAAATACTTTACCTCAGCTGTGTAGTTATCAGCACCTTTAGCCAGTTGTTAGTCCAGTAAGCTCTGTAGTGTGTGTGGTAACTGAGGAACACTGTAGTACAAATAACTAGATAGGCAGGAGTTCTAATCTCAATACTGGCAAGTGTGTGTGTGTGTGTGTGTGTGTGCGTGTGTGTGTGTGTGTGTGTGTGTGTGTGTGTGTGTGTGTGTGTGTGTGTGTGTGTGTGTGTGTGTGTGTGTGTGTGTGTGTGTGTGTGTGTGTGTGTTGTGCACCACCCTTTACACTTCCCTGTTGATGTCATTCACCTTACAAGTACCTTTGGACTAGGTAAAATTGTATAAGACCCATGGCGTGCCTGATCACTGCATAATTAATAGAAAAACTGAATAGGCAGGAGATCTACTCTCAATACTGGCAACTGTTTGTGTGTATTTGTGAGAATCATATACTGTGTGGGTTATACCATTTTCATTTGTGTACCAACCTGTAAATGTCCCATCACTCTACTTTACTAGGCCTGCTGACGTCATTCAACTTAGCAGTACCCTGGGAGTAGGAGAAACCATGTAAGCTCTGTGGCACGTCTGATAACTGCGTAACACTATAACGAAATAGATAGTTAGGGGTTCTAATCTCATTACTGACAACTGTGTGTGTCTCTTTGCGTGAAGATCATATCCTGTTTGGCTGATACCATTTTGATTGGTGTACCATCCACGCCTGTTTACCACCTCCCGATGGCATTACTTTATATAGCGTAGTAACAGCATCTGCCTCACATGCAGCATGTTAAACCACTGTGCAGGCCATACCCATCCGCTGTACAGATGTCTCTGTAATATCCAGATGTTTAGGTTCATAGGTGTGTGCTAGGCTAATGGCCCTGGATCCTTTACAAACCTAGCCCATAGGATTACACTGGCATCATGCCGCTCAACATTAGTTCCCAGTGCCTCTGTTGAGTAGAGCCACTGGAGTTATCCCCAGGGTGAATTTTGTATTTCCCATCCTTTCAACAAGATTTCTCTTGAAGAAGGCCTGTGAGGTGCTCAGTTTGACCTGTAATGGAAGTCTATTCCATAGCATGGGCAGTCTCTGGGTTATGAAACTGTCCCTCCAGCATGTTCTGTTGATTGTGGTAATGAGGTTGAGGTCTGGGGAATGTGTGGTGTGGAGGGATTGAGATTTCTTTAGATGTAGCATTTCTAACACAGCTGGGTCAGACATGGCTTTGTAAGTCAAGCAGAGATCGCCTCTAAGTAGGCAATATGAGACAGAGAATAGTTGGAGTTGTTTGGGTCTGTCCCTATAAGACAACTGTTTAAGGCCTAGGATCATCTTTGTGAGGTACTTTTGTGGTCTCCCCAGTTTTTGCAGGTGTCTAGTGAGGTACATGCCAAATGGAGTATTGTACTCAATGACTGGCCTAATGAGGGAAGAGTAGAGACAATGACCTCTTTCTTCCTGAATGCAAAACCCTTAGTAATGAGATGTGCCTCATAGAAGGTCTTTCTGATCACAGTGGCAATGTGGTGGTCAAAAGAGAGGTTGCTGTCAACCTGTTTTTCCAGATCTCTTATAACACCTTTTGTGTTCAGTGGACTACCATCGATGTGGTAATTTATAGGAACCAAGTTTTTTTCCCAAGGGGGATGATGACACATTTTTTGGCATTGAGGTTAAGGCCATGGTTCTGACACCAATCGTTGGTCTAAGTGAGGCATCACTTGGGGAGTTAATGATAGCTCCCAACTTGCAATCATCTGCAAACTTTGTCAACCAGAGTCCCTTCAGGTTGGCCTGGACTTCAGAGAATTAGATACCAAACAGGAAAGGATGCAGGACCAAACACTAGTGACTTGTCAGCAGTCTGACTTGGAGTCAGCTACTTTCATACTGTGGTTTCTATGTATGAGCCAATTTGCAACCCACCTAGTGATATAGGGGTTGATACCGAGCCTAGTGTTTTTTCTATGATTCCTGTGTGGGGAATGGTATCAAAGGCCTTGGCCAAATCAAGGTAGGCTGTATGAACCACTTTGCCTTCATCCACAGCTTTGGTGACTGACTCAAAGAAGCCAACCAGGTTAAGTAGGCATGATCTACTCTTCACAAAACCAAACTGTGTGGGATCCAGAGTTTGGAGATGCCCTATATCTTTGTTTATTAAGTCCATGATGATGTGTTCCTTAGCTTTGCATATCAGACTTGTCAGGTTAATGGGGCGATAGTTCCCAGAGTGTGTAGTCACTCCTGCTTTGTGGAGAGGGATGACTGTAGCAGTGCACCCGTTGGTAGGGACAAAGCCTGATGTGAGGTTGTGACTGAACAGGGCATACAGGTGTGGTGCCATTTCACTCTGTAGTTCATATAGAACACAGCCAGGGATATTGTCAAGTCCCATAGATGCTGTATTCTGGGCCTATGACAGTGCTGTTTTAACCTGTGCAGCAGTAATACTGGGTGCCTGGCAATCTACTGGTATTGTGAATGGTCCTACGGTGGGGGAGAGAGGGATAAAGTTGGCACTGAATCTGTTGGCCAGTATATTGGCAATATCTGTTGGCTTGGTATAGGAGGTACCATTGTGCAGTAGATCAAAGCAAATATGGGTATTGCCATGGAGATTCTTTACATAACTATACAAGGCCTTGTGGTTGTCTTTACTATCTGTTGCAATTCTGTTTTCATAGCTAGCTGCAGAGGATTTGGTGAGGGATCTCAAGCTTTTGTTGAGGATGATAAGGGAGTTTTTACAGTCTTGGGACTTCATCTTATTCCACATCAGTTTCTTTTTTCCGTTGTAATGTTTGTTTATGGCAGTTGACCACCTGACTGGTTTCCTTTTTTAGAGGAGAGCATGTTGGTTCTATTGGGTGTTGAGAGAATCATGCATTTGTGTGCATGTTCATACAGTGCATTGGTGTATGATCCAGCGGTCATGCAACTATTCTCCATTTGCATTTGCGCCGTGATGTTAGCCACCTCTTTTTTAGGAGCCCAAGGTTAGCTTTGCAGAAGTTTTTCATGGTGGTTACCTTTGCAGGGGGGTGGGAGGGATGGGAATTTCTAAGGTTATTAGTTTGTGGTCGGATTTAACCAGGGAGGAGTTGACTATTGGTATAGGGCAACGGTTGCCCATGTTAGTAATGACCAGGTCAGGGATGTTGCTACCTCTAGTAGGGATATGAATGAGCTGGTCCCGGGCATTGGAATTAATAAATTCCAGGAAACATTGGGCAAGTGTATTGCTACATGAGTAGTCTTCCCAGTTAATGGAGGGGTAGCTGAAGCTGCCCAGTATGATAGTGTTAGGTTGGACCCTAATATTCTCCAGGGTGCTTAGGAATGTGGAGTGTGAGTCTTGGGACATGGTTGGGGTCCTATAGCAGGCTATGACCTGAATCACTGTCTTAACCAATGTTAGCTGCACCTGAAGTATCTCTGATACGTTATGTTGGGCTACCAGTCTGGAGGTGCGCACATCCTTTATGAATATGGAAACACAACTGCCTTTGGAGCTTCAGCCCAAGTTCTTCCACCAAAAGGTGTGGAATGAGTTATATCCTGGTAGTGCAGGGGGTGCTTTCTGCTGCATTTAACCAGGTCTCTGTTACAGCACAAATGTCGATGTTCTCCATTTTAAGGAGTGTTTCGAGCGAGTGCATTTTGAGATTTACACTTCTAGCGTTGAGCAGCATGACCCTCAGATTGCATTTGTTTGTAGCTGTTATGGTGATAATTTGGTCTTTGGAACACAGCCTAAAAAAGGCACTATAGTGGTGGCAAAAGCCTTGGCCAGTATCCAGAAGCCCAGGGTAGACAAATGCAGGCCATCTCTGGCAAAACAGTGAAGTCTGTTAATCATGTCATCCCAGGCAGACAGACACTGGATCCTCTTGGAATTATACCAGAAACCTAGCCAATTGTTGAAATCAATCATTTTCTGCTTGTACTGTGGTATCATTCTGGGTGATGGTAGGATGCTGCTCAGGGCTAGGGTCATACCAGCCTTGGCTACATAATCTAAGAGCTCCTCCATGTCTCTTTTCATGTAGTCCAGGGAGGTATGTCTCAGGTCATCACACCCGCATGTACAATGACAGAGTCATATTTGTACCTGTTGTTGAGGGACTTGAGTGCGTGCGTTATGTGGCAGATCCTGGCACCTGACAGGCAGCTGACTGTTACTTTCTCCTAATTCAACCTAGTGAGTGGGACATCAGTGTGCCTCACTAGCGAGTCACCTATGACTAGTGTGTTGGGCATGCTGTTTTGCTGTAGGGACTTTGGTTGAGTGGCACACTGTTTAGGAGAGTTATGTGTCTCATGACTGGTGTTGTGTTATGGTGGTAGAGTGCATTTCTGTCTTGGGGGCCTCTGCTGTTTGGGTAGATTTGTAATGAGAGCCTCTGCAAAGGAGGGTGTGTGGTTTGTGTTTTATGTTTTGGCAGTGCTAGTGTATGTTTTGGAGGGCTATGTGTTCCATGTGGTGTGGTGCAAGTGTTGGCCTTCTCCTCTTGACCAGCTATTCTGGTCTTGGCTGGAGAGTGCGTGGCTTCCAATTTGGATATATATAAGTGCATCTCTCACAAGTCTCAGTGTTGGGAGGTAAGAGGAGAGGGTTGTCAGTGTACATAAGGCAGTTGCTACATTGCCTCAGGATGCCCAAGTTCACCAGGTTAATATCAGAAACCACAAGGAACTGACCTTTAGACACGCCTGGAGGGGTGTTATCTCATCATCCATGGAGGCATTCAGAACATTAC
The DNA here is from genome assembly GCF_019279795.1 of Protopterus annectens. Taxonomy (NCBI): domain Eukaryota; kingdom Metazoa; phylum Chordata; order Ceratodontiformes; family Protopteridae; genus Protopterus; species Protopterus annectens. The sequence continues at coordinate 368,424,281 of NC_056731.1, forward strand.
ATGTTGTAAGAGGTAGTGTGTTATGTCCCATGCACATAATCTATGTGGGGCAAGTCATGTGTATGTAGTAGTACAGTATATCAAAGTGGATATGTAGGTTTACTAATCTGTCTACTGCCAGTTATGTTTGTGTTACTGTGTGCACATCCCCTGTATCAGTTCTTACTGTGTGTATGCAAAGGATATACCATTTTGTCTTCCTTTTCCACCCAGTGGACTCAGGAATACATACCACAAGCCTGTCATACATAGTATCATGCATGCCCTCATCAGCTACATCAGGGTTGAGTGTATGGGAAAGAAATGGCAGGGCTAACAGGTGTTGACAGGTGAATCTGTTGCAGTTAATGTAATGGCTACGCTTGTGAGGCACCTGCTGACAGTACTGCAGTAACCTGTTCTGTATGTATGAACCTGTGGTAGTACACAACACTGAGCTGACATGTTTGAAGGATACCTGTCTGTGACAAGGGGTATGTATGCAAGGTCACACTGTCTGACAACAGTGTCCCTGAGACACTGTTGCATGCATACAGACCTGGTACATGTACATATAAAGCTGTACCTGGCATATGACATGGTTGGTGTATTCCCAGTCTGCCATACTTTCTCTTGGGAATGTCTGCAGGGCCACAGCCTGCAGACACACAGATACCTGGAACACAAACAGAATATAGCATGTCGAACTGCATTCAGTCAGTGGTACTAACAGCAATAATGCATCCTGGCTAATACGGTACATACACCTGTATGTGTACCCATAAGAAATGCAAGCAGGCAGCACCTTGCATAGTATTACATAGCTACACAGTACTGTATTCACCATGTGCATCAGACCCATATTAGCATGCCCCTGCATCGATGGTATGGATGACAGGAATTTGGCACAGATATCATCATATGCACAGGGTGTGGTGTGGGTTTGCCAGAGGCCTAGGCTGGGCCATTTGGTTGACATCATGTGTGTGTGTGTGTGTGTGTGTGTGTGTGTGTGTGTGTGTGTGTGTGTGTGTGTGTGTGTGTGTGTGTTTGGAGGAGAATCCAATATATGGGCTGTGCAGAGGTGCTGTGTGTGTCTGGAGGTGACCTGCCTGTGATACAGATGTGTGTGTGTATGTATGCACACAGTCATGCCGTGTGGCTGGCCTACACAGGGTATGTCAGACAGCTGTGTACCATACATGGCAGGATGTCCAGGTCACCATCTCTGGGCATGGGCATTGCAACTGGTCCTGCCAGGGGTATCACTGGCACCACCAGGCCCAAGGCTAGATGCAGTACTCCTTCCTGATGGTGACTGCTGTCTGCTGGAACTGTGCCCCTGACAGGAATGAACAGGACCACTTGGCCATGGCCTGCGCCAGTGTGATGTGGACCGCAGCCCCCCTTCAGTAGTGCTGGTGTGACTGCCACTAAGGGAATGTGAAGGTGCACAGCCCCATAGACTCTCAGCTGCAGTTGGTGATGACATACATCCACTTGGCCAATGCCCATCTCCCACCACATGCTCTAGCACAGACATACCACGGTCGAGGATTGCCAAGGTCTCACCCCACCATCTATTCATGACCTCAGTATTTTGACATGTGGCCTCAACAAGATCATGTATGTCACCACATAAATCAGGGAGAGTTGCATCCACCACCCTGAGTATTTGTGTAATGTGGCATTCACTATGTGTCTGTGCATCCATGACAGCCCAGAACATGCAGACAACTAGACCCAGGTCTGCTGAATCTAGCTTTGTTTGTATGCTTGTTTGCTTGTTATTTCCCTGAAACGCTAATTCCACCTAAAACGTGGCTTTTCAGCGCTTCTGTGGATCCCTAGTGATATCTGCATTGTTTACTGTACTTATTTCCTTGTTTCACTTGAAAGAAAGTTACTGTTTCTTGTTTTTGCATTTAAGTTACCTGCAGCACATTGCATTTAAATTACCTGGCACTTGCTCACTAAAGCAATTATATAAGTCAGCACTAAAAAATTAAAAGCACAACACTCTCACAAACTCCCCTTGAGTACCTTGTTCCCCATTGGCCCTTTTTTTTCAATTATAAAGGAATTCCCAATACTATTCTAGCATGTCCAAAGGTCAGTTGTCAATCTCCTGTCCAGTCCAGCTGGTGAATCTGGGAATCTTGAGGCAATGCTACAACTGCCACATGAACACAGACAACCCTCTCCTCCTCCCAACAAATTCCAACACATGTGAGAGATGCAACCATATAGCCAAACTGGAGGCTAAGCTCTCTCAACTCAGTACTGGCGTAATCAGTCAGGAGGAGAAGGAAACTACACTCACTACAATTCCAGTCTCACATAGACCTACCACAACAGCAAACCAAACACATAAACACACAAAAACATACTCAGAGACTCTAAATAAAAATCTGCCTAAGCAGCAGAGACCTCCAAAGCAGACACCCAAGCAACCGCTACCCCAAAACAAAACACGTGCAACACATAGCTCACAAAGCCAGTGTGCTGAACAGTCACAGCCCTTAAGGCTAAACAACACACCTGATACACTTGTAATAGGTGACTCTATCATCAGGCACACTGATGTCCCGCTCACCAGGCTGAACAAGGAGAAGGTCACGGTGAGCTGCCTGTCAGGCGCTAGGATCTGCCACATAACACAATCACTCAGGTCACTCCAAGGCAAGTACAAATATGACTCAGTCATTGTCCATGCTGGTGTGAATGACCTGAGATGTACCTCCCTGGACTACATGAAAAGAGACATAGAGGAACTCTCTGAGCATGTAGCCCAGGCCGGTATGATGCTGACCTTGAGTGGCATCTTACCCTCACCAAGAATGATGCCACAATATGAAGACAAGATGATCAATTTCAACAACTGGCTTAAGTATTGGTGTCATTCAAAGGGGATCCAATGCCTGTCAGCATAGGATGACATGCTCGACAAGCCACGATGCTTCACTAGGGACGGCTTGCACCTGTCACCCCTGGGCTTTCGGATATTGGCAAAGGCTCTTGCTACCCCCATAGTGCCTTTTTTAGGCAAGGCTCAAAAGACAAACCCACCTCCATAGGTATCACAAGGGATAAGAAACTAAGACTAATGCTACTTAATGCCAGAAGTCTAAACCTCAAGATGCATGCACTCGAAACTCTCCTTAGCATGGAGAACATCGATATCTGTGCAGTAACAGAAACCTGGTTCAAGACTCCAGAGAGCACCCCAGCACTACCAGATTATGCCTCATACCATGCTTTTCGGCCCCAAAACTTGGACCGAACCAGAAAAGGAGGGGGAGTATCAATATTCGTCAAAGATACCCACACCTCCAGGTTGGTGTCACAGCACGGAGCATCAGAGACTATCCATGTGCAACTAACAGTGGGTAAAACTGCCTTCCAGTTTATATCCTGCTACAGACCACCCTCCCAAACCCAGGAACCCCACTCGGCCTTCCTGAGAACACTGGAAAATATGAAGGTCTCTTCAAACACTATTATATTGGGTGACTTCAACTACCCAAAAATAGACTGGGAGCATTACTCTAGCCCCAACACCCTAGCTCAAAGGTTCCTAGAATTTATAAACTCAAATTCTATGGAACAACTTGTTACCACTCCCACAAGAGGGGAAAATATGCTGGACCTGATCATCACCAACATGGGGACTCTATGCTCCAGACCAGAAGTGTATCCCTCACTGGTAAGATCAGACCATAAACTAATCTCACTGGCTATTCACATCCCGACCCCACCCCCTGCCCACAAAACCAGAGTGAAAAACTTCTCTAAAGCAAATTTCACACTCCTCAAAACCGAGTTGGAATCCTTCAAAGCCCCTGGGCCTGTGGAAAATACGACCCAGACCGCAGAATCCTTTATAAACACATTCTATGAACACCTTCAGGAATGCATGGATCATGCAATCCCAAATAAAACCAAGACCCGATCCTCCAAAGGCAGACGTCCTGTCTGGTGGACCTCAGCCATAAACAAACTATACAATAGAAGGAGGAAGCTACTACATGACAGAGCAAAATCCCAAAAAGGGAAGGCATCTCTGATCAGTGTTAGCAAAAAACTACGGGCACTCATAAAATCGTCTAAGGCCAGCTTCGAGAGAAAAATTGCACAGGGCACTAAGGATAATCACAAGGCTTTCTTTAGTTATGTTAGGAACCTGGGTGGGGATTCCCAGATATGCTCAGAATTAGTCCAAAATGACAAAAAATACACCGAACCCACAGACATTGCCAACATCCTAGCTGACAGGTTCAGCACAAACTTCTCCCCCGCCCCTCCCACAAAAAACACAGCATCAATGGGACCAGACAGTGTCCCGGGCTGTGTCCTACATGAACTCCAAGAAGAGCTAAACCCAAACATAAAACAACTGTTCAATCTCAGCCTTACCACAGGTTATGTACCCAAAGAGTGGCGTACAGCAACAGTGGTCCCTCTCCACAAAGGCGGTGCCTCAACGGATCCTGGAAACTAGCCTGACTAGCTTGGTCTGCAAAGCTATGGAAAGGATCATCATGGACCTCATAAATAAAGATATTGGGGACTTACAGACACTGGATCCTACCCATTTCGGTTTTGTTAAGGGCAGATCCTGCCTCTTAAACCTGGTTGATTTCTTTGAAACAGTCACCAAGGCCATTGATGAGGGAAAGGTAGTCCACACAGCCTACCTGGACCTCGCAAAAGCCTTCGATATAATACCCCACTCGGGCATTATAGATAAGCTCACCAGCTTAAATATAAACCCCTATGTCACTAGATGGGTTGCAAACTGGATCAAGGACAGAACCCACATGGTTAGAATTGCTGGAGCCATGTCAGACTCCAAACCAGTTACAAGTAGTGTCCCACAAGGCTCAGTCCTGGGACCTCTCTTATTCGGTATATATTTCTCGGAGGTACAGGCCAACACGGAAGGACTGTGGCTGACCAAGTTCGCAGATGACTGCAAACTGGGCGCCATAATCGACTCTCCAGCCGACACAAGTATCCTCCAAAAGGGCCTCATAGAAACAGACAACTGGTGCCAGAGCCATGGCCTCAAGCTAAACGCCAAAAAGTGTATAGTCATCCCCTTTGGCAAAAACAAAGTGCCCACAAATTACCACATAGGTGGTAATCCATTAAGTATGGAAAAAGTAATTAGGGACCTGGGAACCAAAGTTGATAGCAATCTCTCATTTGACAACCACGTGGCCAAAGTGGTTAGAAAAACATTTTATATAGCCCACCTAATCATGAAAGGATTCACATCTAGATCAGGGGAGGTCATCGTTCCTCTTTACTCATCCCTCATCAGGCCCATAATTGAGTACAATGCCTCTTTTGGGATGTACCTTACCAGACACCTGCAGCAACTGGAAAGACCCCAAAAGTACCTCACCAAGAGGATCAAAGGGCTCAAACAGATGCCATATGCTGCTCGGATAAAGAAACTCAAGCTCTACTCAGTGGCATTCCGCCTGCTCAGAGGCGATCTGTGCCTGACGTATAAAGCCATGTCCAATCCGGAATTAATGGACATGCTGCACCTCAGAAAATCCAAATCCCATCGAGCTCTGGCTTGAGAGACTTGAACCTCAGCACTGAAATAAATAGGACATGCTGGAGGGACAGATTCATAACCCAGAGGCTCCCTTCACTCTGGAATAAAATCCCAGTCCAGGTTAGGCAGAGTCCCTCATTGACTCTCTTCAAGAGGAATCTTGATGAGTGGATGGGGGATCGTAGGTTTACCCCAGGTATCACTTCTGTGTCACTGTTAGACAGAGGCACAGTATACTAACCTCGAAAAAGGGCATAGCAAAATTAATTTAAAATGGGTGGCAAAAGCCAAACACACTCTGGCTAGGCTTATAAATGCCCTAGGGCAGATAGCCTAGTATGAACCTATGAACCTATGTGTTTGGTGACTCCTTCTGTGGCACTTGCAACAGTGGCCCAATGAGCAGTGTTCCTCCTGAAAGCACTCCTGTCCATTCACCTGTGTGGGACCTCACCTGCACTCTGGCTATGGCCAGTGTCTACACTCACTCTTGCCATAGTCACCACACTAGCCTGTTCAATGCTACTACCTGCCAACTGTCCATCATCTGTGGCCACTGGTGATGGAGTATGTGTGAGCATTGTCACTGTGTGTGGAAATGGTGTGGATAGGAGTGGGATGCCAACCAATGGCACAAATTCAGCCTCTGACAACCCCGCCTGTGCCTCACTATTCCTATCATTATTGTCAGAGTCTGCAGAGATAATGACATCAGTTTCCAAAAGGGGGGCACCCCAAACCCCATTGCCACTTGTGAGGGGAAAACATGATATGTACATTAATACCTGCACTGTGACATTGGCTGGTATACACACACACACACACACACACACACACACACACACACACACACACACACACACACACACACACACACACACTTCAGGTGGTACAAATCCATTACACAGACCACACATTGCGCAAATGGTGACATGCATGGCACACGGCCCTCAACATCATGCATTGCAGCCAGTTTTACTACATGTAACTAACAATATAGCGCTCTGGGATATGTGATTAGTGTTAGTATGTGATGGCCGTTCACCAGCACAGACTGCACCCATGTACACATCATTGCTGTTCACTTCTATTGCACAGTGGCAAGTACTACAGCACATGCCTCACAACCGTACAGATCCTCACAGGATGTGTAGAAGTCTGTCTCATATGTTTGCTCTAGTTCTCATAACCCCTATGTTTCGATGATACATAACTGGGATGATTTGAGGAGTGACATCACTGATTAATGACATACATTTGAGTGTCAATCCTCCAAGCCAGCAGTGAATGTATGGTCACACAATTCCTGTTACACCACCAACCTTCTAAGCTTACAGTTGATATGATAAATGTACACAACCCTGTTAACATGCCAGGTTCTTGTAATATACAAGATGAGACCACAATAATGCATTCAAATATGTTACCCACCGTCCATGTGACATATGACCTGTGCAATCCAATCGATAAACAAACACACGTGTTACATTTAAAATATAATGACTGCAATATGTACAATATGGTGATTGCATAATTGTGCACACCTTTAGAAGGATACTTCATTGAAGCACCTTGTAAGTCACTTACAGCATTCACCCTTCTTGTGAAGGTGTCTATTAGCATGGCATATCTTGACTTGGCATTATTTGGCCATTCTTCCATGCAAAGGTCACCCAACTCTGTCAGACTGCATGGGTAGCTCATGTGCACAACCCTTGTCAGGTCACACTGGTGTTCTACTATCTGGTGTAGGTGTAGGCTCTGGCTAGGCCAATCCATAACCATGAGTGTGTTAAGGTGGAGCCATTCTTAAGTACCTTTGGATGTATACTTCGGGTCTTTGTCATGTTGCAGGCTGACACACCTCCCCATCCTCAGCGTTCTTGCAGATGCCTGATGGATTTTGGGCAGACGTGGGTGTTATTTGGAAATGTTCAGAATTCCCACCACCATGACTACAGGCCCTGTTCTGGCTTTGGAACTTCATCCCCACAGCGGTCCCCTGTCACCAGTGTGATTCACCATGTGGATGTTGGTCTTCAGGTTATGAGAGGTGTTGCTTGTGCACCATAAATACCTTTTGGTATTTTGGCTGTGATGTCGATCCATAGTCTCATTACACCATGACACATTTTTCACACATGCCTTTGGGAGATGTGATATGCTGTATTGCAATTTGTATCCACCCCTGGATATTTTCTGGTGTGGGGAAATGCTTCCATGTTCTGACCCTACCCCATAGGCCAGATGTATGCAGAATACGGGAGAGTGTTCTCACAGGTAGTACAGAACACCAGTACTAGCAAGAGATTCCTGCAACTATGTCAGTGTTACTGTATGTCTCCTGGCAGCCTTCCTGAACAGGTCTTGACATGTCTTGTCATCAGTTTTGGAGGGACTTCAGGTTCTTTTCAACAGCACTGTTGTCCCATATTCAATCCACCTTTTGACAACCATCTCCACTGTGTTCCATGATGTATGCAATCCTATGGTAATGCTATTGTACCCTACTCTTGACTTATTCCTTTCAAATATGAAATCCCTTTGCTGCTTTGTCAGCTGTCTGCAAGCCATGGCTGTTGCTGTTGCAGGCAACTGAGCAAATGTCACGATTATCCCACTTGGACAGCAGACTGTTATTTGGTGTTACTCAGAGTGCCTTTACTTGATGGCAGGTGTGTACCCAAGCAGACTGTATGTTGTCAGTAAATCACAAGCTGCTGCTGCAATAAAATATTATTTGAAGGGTGTGCACAAATATTCATCCATCTTATTATCTGGTTTGTATACTCCATATCTGGTGCCCAACAGATTGATTGGCTTTACAGGTGAATTGTTCATGTCATAGGTCACATTACAGTTTGGAAAAGGTGTGGACTTACATATTGTGGTCTCAATTTGTGTATATATATATATATATATATATATATATATATATATATATATATATATCACAAAAAAATGGCATCTTAACAGGGGTGTGTACACTGTTTCTATTCACTATATGACAGTAATGTTTCACACATGTCCCTACCTTAGGCCGTATGTCCCCCCCATTTTGTTAGTCTCTATCCAGAAGTCTTGCATTGACAGGTTGTGAGGTATGCTACAGGGATGTTACATTCTCATCAGATAGGCCCCTGTGGTGACCACTGTGATGGAATGTAGTTAACCCCAACACAAGTGAACATGCACATAAAGCAATATGGCTGAGTGACAGTTGTGTGCATGGTACATTGCATGGCCTTCACATGCCTGGGGTATTAGCAAACCAAAACAGAACGATTGCATACTCACCAGCTGCAGGTTGCCATCCCACATGCAGACTGGAAGGACCTAGGTAGTTGTGGGAGAGAAGTATTGTCAGCAGACCCACATGTGGTATTGGTACAGGATGGATGCAGCATGTCTGCACATTTACAGTACAACACCCAATACTACACAATTTGCTGTCCTTCACCATAGATGTGCATGTCTGTGCATTAGAAAACCCCATCCATAACTGCAATCTGACCTGATACATGCATGTAGATACTCTACAATTACAAGTATGCCTGCTACACTAGTCTAGTAATCTACACTGGGGCCTTACCTGCAGACTCCTCGTCCATTGTCTTGGTGCGACTAACTGCCAATATGTGGGGGTCTGTACTCTGATGTTGTACTGGGATGGGTGCCCCAAGTTACCCGAGGAGCTCTCTGGTGGTTAACAGTGGGGCTGCATGGCCAGGCCCACACCTGTGGCTGTGCAGTCCCTGGCCACTGCAGCAGCCCTTTGCCGGGCATGGTGTATGAGGTCACTTTCACGATGCCGGACATGCTCATATGTACATGCGTGCAGGCTGACATTGTTTACCCTGTGGGCAAGGTCGTTCCACAGGCCGGTCCTAAACTGCAGATGTTGGTGGCTCCAGCCAAACATTATGGCATGGTTCTGTAGTATGGCTTCCATGATTATATTTGTCTCAGCCGCTGAGAAAGTTGACCTTTGCTGATGCAACATTGCACCTGGAAGACATAAAAGGGAGACACATCACAGAACCTCATACATTTGACAACAGTGTGTACCGAACCTGCACAGCTACATTGCATACCAGTAGCCACCACTCACAACCACACCATACCCCTGTAATGTATCAGCACTGCATCTACTTGCATTGCACTGCCGGTCCTGGAGTGTCATACTCCCCCCCCCCCAGTGAGGGCTAGTTGATTCTGTAATCCTGTACTCCTCATTCATGTCTGTGTAGAGGGATGAAAATGGCCATCTTCCATGTGGATGGGGTGTGGATGATACCAACGCTTGGAGTGACTACAGTGTGTAATGGAGCTGGGAGAACATGCCTGAGTTCATGTAGGATACAGACAGGAATGTTATCAGGTCCAATGGATATTTATATTTGTTCCCTTTCAGTAGGCAATATGTACCTGCTCACTGGTAATGGGGGGAGGGGTGTGGGTGCTGTGCATATCCACCTATAGTGATGCTGATCCAGGGGTGGTGTTTGCCCTAAACCTGTCTGCAGCAGGTTGGCTATAGCTATGTTGTGTGTGTATGTGGTTTGATTGGCCACCAATACAGGGTGGGTTGGTTTGTTGCCTCAGAGATTGCAGACATATGTGAAGATGGACTTGTGATTGCCTTGGTGGATGTGCACAATTTGTACTCATAGTTAGCCTTACAGTAGTCCACCTGTGGCCTTATATGCTTGATCACACAAAGGCTGACTTGATGCCAAGTTGGTTCATGCTCCAGGGATAAAGTATGTGGTTTGTGTATTACTGCTGTCCACCACAAGCATTCAGCCTACCCTGAGGGGGTTGATGTTGTCCTGTCAGGTATTGCTGAGGCCATAAAGCTATGTAGGTGCCCACATAGTATTGTGTTGTGGGACTAGACACAGCTGCCATTTCCAACATATGGGATGCCCTTCATGTGGGCCTTGGCCATTTTCCTTGCTTGTGCGGGGGACATTACAGAAATGTGGGGGCTACAGCTTCACAGACAGTAGGTGGAAATACCTCACAGGACAGGACATGTGGAGACAGCCCAACAACATGGGGGACAAAGCTCCAGATTTTGGTACAGATTGTATGTCATTAGTGCTGTTATACACATGGAGGGTTGCTACATTGACAGGGTTTATCTGGACATGCATTTACTGGGTGACTTGACATCTGACAGTGATATGCCTCTGACACACCTCTCAACTGTCATGTTGTCCACAGACTGGCTGGATGTTTGCCTATTATGCACGGTCTGTTCCTTGAGCAACATCTGTTTTTGTGGGGTTGATAGGATAATGTGAGGATTGCAGTCAGGAACTGTTGACATCCATTGGTGTTCCTGACATCATATCCTTTAGGGATGTTATGTTACAACAACACTTGTAACACCAGCTACTGTTTCAGTTTGTAAACCATTATGTGTGATATGTCCCTCTTTCCAGCCCCCTGTCCCACAAGCATGCCATGATTGTCCAGATGTCCTGTGCTACGAGGTGCAGAGGTTATATCATTAATTACCAACTGCGCTCCAGTTATCGTGCCAATGACATGGCAGACTCCTGGCCATGGTATGCAGCAGTGGCCAGGGTTAGGGGTCCACACCCTGGTAATTCTGTGGAAATCTACACATATGACAGTTATGTATGTCTAGCCATTGTGAACAGACTGCCAAGACTGTGTAGCAGTGTTGTGTGTATATGTTTGTTATGCTGGGTAGGGAGAGTAGCAGATGTGAATGCCATACATCCTTTAACTATCTGATTCTGCATGCTGCTACAGCTGCTGGTGGTCTATCAGGACTGCATGCTTGTGGGGGATGACTGTGACATGTCCTGCAACACCTCAGGATTCCCAGTACACTGTGACTTGGGGCAGTATATGTAGAGCTAATGTGTGAGTGGCAAATGGTATGTGGCTGCTTACACAGTATTATACTGTTGTGTTCAGTTTGCTTACTGGTATGTCACTGTGACTATAATGCAGTTGTTTGGGGGTATGCACTTGCACACCAGTGTCTGTTTTCCACCAATGTTACATCCCTGTAGTGCCTGTTATATTTGCTAATGCATGTGTACAGCCCCAGAGCTGGACCTGGGTAGTGTTATGTCAGTCTGATTGTAGTCTGGACATTGCTCGGTGGCTCAGTGTACTTTCCCTAATGTTGTGTTATGTCCACATATTCGTAGGATGTCCAGTTGTCTGGCTGATATCTTTGGTCTGTTCCCCATGGCTGTTATGTATGCATGACACATTAATGGGATGATATGGGGACTGAGGTCAGTAACTAATGAGAAGCAATTGAGTCCTGAAATTGTGATATTTCAGTCAATATATGTTAGGACATACACTGTTACTACATGAACTTTCTCACCTTACCTACTGACGTATTTTGGGCATGTCCCTATTTTCAGGCCTTTGTCCCCCCACTTAGTCAGGCTTGGTCCAGATTCATTGCACTAAGGGGTTCTGAGCGTACCTCTCCACTGCCAGAATTTTCACAGAATGTCCAGATGTTTGGACCATACTTTTGTTCAGTTCCACTATGTATTTCTGTTTGTCTGGTAAATCACGGTGATGATCCAAGGATTTCTGTCTGAGGTGTTGCAGGACATGTCACAGTCATCCCCCACAAGCATGCAGTCCTGATAGACCACCAGCAGCTGTAGCAGCATTCAGTTTCCATCCTCATATCCAGTTCCTAAGCTGAGTTTTGTAAGCATCAGTTTGAGAGCAGCTGTAAAATGGTTATATTTGGAAAAGTTGTACATGACAACAACAAAATAGAAAGGAGAAAAGTTACAAAACAATGCACAAAAAATGGCTGATAGTGATAATTTTCATTTGCAAAGTCCCCCAGATGTGTCCTAGTGCTGCATTGCAAAAATGACTAAACAATTAAAAATAATGTTTTTGCTGCATTCTTTTCAACATTGTTGCTCTTCTAGTATTCTGTAGCACATCTTTATAAGCTGAAAACCAGAATGTACACTTAGTGTATATTAGTTTCCTTATGCAAAATGTGTTGTACTACATGGATCACCCTGATTTTGATTGCATTGATTTCCACCAATTTATTTAGTGAAACTATTTTATCAGTTATTAATTTTTCTATGAAAAGTATGGAAGCCCACTGATTTGCCTGTCTCCAAAAGTATAACAAATTAAACAATGCCAATAGCATCAAAAGACTGAAGCCCATCTTCCAGTGTGAACAATTCCACACTTTTTGTAATTAATATCACTAAACTAGAGGTCAATATACCTCAAAGTGTGGTGGTAGGCATAGTCACCAATTATTTTTTATTTATTTAACATTTGTTAACTGGAAAAGCCCGACTTGGAACAAAGCCAATTTTCAGCAGAGGCCTGGGGAGAAAAGCTCCAGATGCATGTCTTTGTAACGTGGGAGGAAACTGGAGCACCTAGAGGAAACCCACACGAATGCAGGGAGAACATGCAGACTCCACATAGAAGGCACTACAGCTGAGAATCAAACTGGAGAACCTCTTATTGTGAGGCGACAATGCTATCCCTCCACCACTGTGCCATTTTACCACACTTGGCCAACAAACACAATTTGCACCCCAGCATCAGACCTACAATATATATAAGCCTGGAACAAGATACAGACAGCCCTAACTTCTTTGTTAGGATGGCCTGCACTTCACAGATTAGCCAAGACTTTCTCAACCCCAATAGTGCCTTTTTTAGCCAGGTTAATTTCCTCAAACCAGCAACATAGTCAAACAAAATCAAGACATAAAAACAGTGTTGCTCTATGCTAGAAGCCTGAATAAGAAGGTGCACAACAACATACAGTCCTACCTGACCCTCAAAATATAAATCTCTGTACCATTACTGAAATATGGTTTCAGTGTAGTGATAACAACCACCCCCCCACCTTGTGCCGGGTTTCAGTGTCTACAACTAATTCAGGCCCACTTCCAAAAATAACTATGTTGTTGTTGGTGCTGACTTATCCAGATTCCTAAGAAGCACAATGACATCAAGACTCATAAGGTAAGACCATGAGCTTGAGATCCTGCATGTCCTGCTTACCATTAATATGAATTTGAACCGTGTCATAGCTTACTTACCCCCCATGTCACCCACAGACCACAAGGCATATCTAAACAAACTGAAGCCCTCTCCATTGAAACATATTACTATTCTCCTGGGAGATTTCAACTATCATTCTATTAACTGGGAAACCTACACTACTACAAATAAGAAAACACAGCATTTCCTAGATTTCATCAACACTGGCTCCTTAGATCAGCTATTTCACATCCCGACTAGGGGTGCAAAACTATTGGTCTGGTCTTCAGCAGTACTACTGTGCAATACTTGTGTTTGAAAACTGAAATAGTTACCAGGGACTTGAGCACTGTCACTGATAACAAACTATCCTTTGATCACCAAGCATCTACTATCAGTATGAAATCTTTCATCTACTCATTCTGATTACCGGGATAAATCTTTTGTGTCAAACAAAATACCCACAACAGAATATAATGCCACTTTTGGTATGTACTTGACTAAATATATGATTCAACTCAGATGACTGCAGCATTTTCTAAAAGGAAAATCAAAGGCATATTTTCTATGTGCTACACAGATCACCTTAAAACACTTTATTTTGTTTTCAGAGGCTTCATGGTTCGGTACTGTGTGGCCTCTGACACATTCTCAAAACAATTACATTATACACTCACTCAATGGCACTAAACTTCCAATGTAGCATAAACAGGACCTACTGGTAAGATAGATATATAATCTCTCTCAAAAAATCCCTGTTTTATGAAACAGATGGAATATACTTCCCTTAAACATAAAACAAAGTAGCTCTATGATCTTCTTCAAATGCAACCTGGGCAAATGTATGGGAAACTGTAAACTCATTCCTTGTCTAACCCTTCAACCAATCAATTAAAGGGGAAGAAATTAAGTAGTAGTTACTGTATGTTCAGAGTGCTTAAAAAACACAAAATGAAAAATATAGCAAAGCTGGACTTTCCACTGTGGGATACATTAAAACTCTTGTATCAGAGGCAACATGGGATATATGCATCCCATGTTGCCTCTGACACAAGAGGTTTAAGGTATCACACACTGGAAAGTCTAGCTTTGCTAGATTTTTCTTGTTGTGTTGTTTAACCATTTGGTTTTCCTGTGTGACCTTTATATTCATTGTTTTAGTTATGTTCAGAGTGCTGTCAAACTGGGATTTTGAGGATAGACTATATGATTAACAGCCTAGTATAAACCTAGGAACATTTAATTATATCTAGCCTAGGACTGAATTTTAGTAATTCCTAGAAAAATCTGTTCCTTTCATCTAGCAGTTTTTATAGTCCTTACAACATTTTTGAAATTGTAAATGTTAGCGTGACAAGCAAGCAATAACCTTCCAGGGTGTGTATTAATGTGCAATTAATGCCCACCCAGGGCATTAACTGCACATTAACACACACCCTTGAGGGCATTATTGCACTTGGGTTCCCTGTACAATTGTGTTTTACTTATTTTTTAAGTACTATATTATTTTTTCATATATTTTTGATGTAAAATAGTTCCTCAGCATAATGTTTCAGACTTGCTGTAGTATATGTTAATGGTGTTGGAGGAAACATTTCACATCCAAAATATAACACTTAAAAATATCCTGGCAATTACTTTATTTTTGGTCCCTTATTCCTAAAACATTTGGTTTGTTGCCAGTCATTGAGACTGAAGTTACTAATTAATGGCATACATTTGAGTTTCAGACTATTATTTTCTTCAGAAAATTCATACTAACACAAATCCTATTAATTAAGCAAGTTTGTAATTTTATGAGTAGTAATTAAAATCTGTTCCTATTGCTTAGCCTTTGTCTTTATTTTAGGCTTTATCCAGATTTCATCTGAAAGGTTCAGAAGTATGCAAGCATCTTTACTGTTGCTCTCAATCAGTCTCTCACGTATACCTCTGTTTCAGAAAATGTATGCTAACACAAATCCTAATAATCAAGTAAAATATGTTCCTATATTGAGCCTTTGTCGCCCGTTTATTTTAGGTTTATCCAGATATTTTGAGCTAAGAGTCAACAGAGCATACCTTTCAACTGTCCAGATTTTTGCAGAATGTCCAGATTTTTGGCTTGTATGTTTGGTCCCATCCTCATACAATGTGTAGTTTTCTGGAAATCATTGGGGGTTGAAGTCATTAGATAATGACAGACATTTGAGTTTCAGACTTCATATCCTTCAGATAACACGTGCTAATTGAAACCCTGTTGTTCTAGCAACGTTCTAAGTTTATAAGAGCAATATTTAAAATCTGTCCTTATTTTTGGTCTTTTGTCCCTCGTTATTTGTGGCTTTGTCTGGATTTCTTGTGCCGAGAGGTTGAGAGGTATGGTCAAGAGGTATGCAAACCTCTTAACTGATGCTGTTGCTGCCAGGGATAGCTTTCACTCTTCACTCACACACAGTCTGTTTTGCTTTCATGCACACATGCAGACAGAAACAAACACACACACACACACACACACACACACACACACACACACACACACACACACACACACACACACACACCTGTTTCATTAATTTTATACTTGCTAAACAGCAAAAGTGCTGCTTAGCAAATTTAAGATAATGTCTCAATCAATCTCTCACTCTCAAACACACATACACTCACACACAGACATAAACATATACATTTTTTTTTCTTTTTTTTTTTTTCTTTATTATTGTACACTTGATAAACAGTAAAAGTGCTGCTTAGCGAGTGTAAAATAATGGCGGCCATTAGGTTTTTTTCAGTCCGAGCTCCACGGCAGGTTGATATGCTGCCATGAAATGGTGGACTTGTTTTTCAGCGAGCATTACTTGTACATTAATACCCTTCTGGAGAACTTTCATTCCCCAATCAGGGTACTGATGTACAGTTCGCTCATTCTATAATATAGTATATAAGTGAATATCCCGCACAAGAGAAATGAGCTGAAAATTAATGTGTAATGAAGGCTTGCCATACATGAAGTAACTGGCCCACAGTTAATAAGTTAAAAGCCTGCAATGTAGCAATATTTTTCCCATACCCAGGACATCAATTTCCTGCTAGTTGTATCACACAGCCCTAAGAACTTAGACTAATGTACTATGCTAACCAGATACTGAAGTAAAATGTTGATGAGATGACAAGCTGAGATGGCAATTATAGAAGCTAGTGAAATGTGTTACTGTTCATGCTGTTTTAATTACCTCTGTGTAATTTCACATATATGTACAGACCTGTGAATGGGGTGACAGCAGTCACCTGCAATCATTCAGGTGCTCTGCCATGTTTACTAAAGAAAATAAACAAATACATGTATACATACAAACATAAATAAATAAATAGACAAATAGATAAGTTGATAAAATGATAAAATATGTCAAATTTGTTTCAGAGTGAAATCTGAAGTCCTTCTGCCAAACAGAATTTCTCTTCAGTGCAGAACCCAGGGATGGAAATTAATGTACTCATTAATTCATTTTTAAGTGAAGTGGCAAATCACCTGACCATTTTCAGCTTTTGCATGCGCTACAGTGGCAAAAAGTGCAATATAAATGGATAATTTAGAGTGACTAGTTAAACAGCATACTTTTGGGAGGCAGAAAGAAATCATACTGCCTGGGGAAAATCTACACAAAGTATACAAGCAAACCTCACCTAGACAGTGACCAGAGTTCAAGATAGAACAGATATTACTAAGAAGACCACACCAATATTTATTAAACTATTCTTTGACAAAGAATGGCTGGCATAGAAAGATGTATTTGAAAACTTTAATTTTTTATTATATTTGAGGAAACCTATTTTTTGTAAGTTATGGTAGAGATGACCTTCATATCTCCAGATCTATTTGGATGTTGTACTTGATTCTGCCCATAAATGTTTATAATGGTGTCAATACTGCACAACTTTGCAGGGCATACAGTTAAAATTAACGAGGTAAAGTTATTGCCATTGCCAAGAGCAGCTAATATTCTGAGTTTCAAGAAACCAGTTACACTGGCTCACTTTTCATCTTTACAAGAAAACTTATATATCCTTTACTTAACATCACATCTGTTGTGCTGAAATGTTTACAGTTTACATATAATGTTTAGAGTTAGGTTTTGCAGTGCTGGCACAAAATGCATTGCTCTGTGTTTTATTGACATTAATGGTGCATGTACTCCTTACAGTTTTTCAGATAATGCTGTGCAAAAAGAAAAGTGTTGCTGAAGCCTTCTGGTGAATTTAAAGTAACATTATAATACATTTTTAAGTAAACTGATTATTAACTGTATAATATTTTAATACATGTACAGAATATATGCCAGTGATGTTTAAAGAAAAACATGCAGGCATATAAACAAAATCATAAAGTTTGCTTTTTTCAAAAAGACATTGACATGTACTGTACTCTATCAAAAACTGCAAGTGTATTAAAAAGCAGACAATACAATCATTAAAACTGAAGTGCACAGGATTGCAGGCATCAGAATTAATCACAATTATAATTTATTACATGACTATAATTAAAGACACCAAACTGCATTTTCATCTGCAAAAGCCTAACCTCATTGTCATGTCCTGTAGGAGGATGGCTTGGTTCTTACAGCTCAACAATTAATACAACTCCCTCTGACTAGCCAGATTAGGCTACAAGGTGGTGTGAGGAGGTGGGAAACTATATGCCCCAGCAGAGGCATCTCTAGATTGGAAGTTCAAGCTCACTAATTTCTAGGATCAGCTAATATCCCCTAATATGTCTGACTTCACTATTATTACACTAGATGTTGGATAAATTGTAGAACATGCTTTTTGTAATTAACATAAATAAACTAGAGGTTAATATATCTCAAAGTGTGGTGGGGGGTATAGTCACCAATTATTACTTCAGCGTTGTCAGCACTGCCCTTGTATGTAACATTTTTGGCAATTAGAGCTTATGTTATGTAACGTTTTTGTGCAACATTTGTGCAGTTTACGGAATGGCTGTAATGCTAATGTTCAATAATTTG
The DNA here is from genome assembly GCF_019279795.1 of Protopterus annectens. Lineage (NCBI taxonomy): Eukaryota > Metazoa > Chordata > Ceratodontiformes > Protopteridae > Protopterus > Protopterus annectens. The sequence continues at coordinate 368,442,881 of NC_056731.1, forward strand.
GGCTGCACCTTTTGTGCACTTTAAGGAATGTATCTAATGCTTATTTTCAGTGATTTGGGTGTACTTACTTTACACTGTGTGATAGAATATGTGTAATGGCCATTTTTATGTTGATAAAACATTAAATAAGTGTTATATGTACCTAATCTATAGGCACCATGTAACTAATCTAAAGGAGCAGTGGTAGAATATGCAAGGCAGTAGCTAGTACTTAATATTGTTACGTAACAGCTCCTCCATGATGAATCTTAGACCTAAGACAACAATGCTTCATTGCTTTCTTTAATATATATAAAGCTTCATTACACTTAATGCCGACGAACATATAGTTCCATAGTACTATATAATGATATTTAAAAGATCCCCCTTTAGGTTTACATCATGAGCCAAGGTCAAACAGTATGAGACAATTAAAATCAAACCTCGGCCTGTAAAACACATCTTGTCCAGAGCTTGTGCTGACAGATGTTAAGTACTGTTTCTGGCATGTAAAATAAGAGTGATCTTTTATTTATCAAGAGGAATTATTTTCATGTTTCACCTAAAACTTCATTTTGATCTGCACAACAGATGTATCAGTGTTAAATATTGGGTATTATGGAAATTAATAACCAAACTGATGTCTGAATTAAGTCCCAAATGGTGAAGTGCAGGTTTGGGGTAGGCATGACACACCCCTGACCAAGAGTTCACCCCTTCCCACACCAAAGCAAATAAATCTTTGAGTAGACACAAGACAGCACAAAACAATATTCAACACTGTCTTTTTTGAACAATAACTTTGAAAGGGAGTCTATCATTTACTTTCTGAAGTGTTCACAAAATGTATGACTTACATATAAAAATGCTACATCTATCATTCTCATGAGGCTGTGTAAATAAATGGAATGTTTTGTATCTCTTAAGCTAAAATTCAAAGAACTGCAAGCATCTATAAAGTATTTTCCAAGATAACACTGGATCACAACCTTCATGGTTTTCAATATTGTTGTTTCAGATTTCTACATTCCTCTGTAAGCTGTCTTATGGACAAAAGTAATGACATTTTACATCTTTCTCCAAATGTTCTCAAGCTTTACTGTGAGAGTGTGAGGTGTCAGTATTAGTTATTCCTCATATTCAGTCCTTTTATTTTGCATTTTGTGGTAACAAGACTTCATAAGTGTTAAAGCGGGACTCCAACATGACTGTGGCTGGGTCTATATCATTTAATCGAATGCTTAATTGAGCGATTTGTCGAACTGACTTAAGCGAAAGCTCAATTAAGTTAATGATCAGTTAAGCAAATGTTTTCCCAGGAAATGACATGGTTGGCTATAATTGGGAATTTGCCCTTTTCCCACTGTAGTGTGATCTTGGAGTTGGTATATTTAGTTGGGGGCTTTGCAGAGTTTTTAATTTTGTTTTGTTTGTTATGGTCGGAGGGTAGGCAGCTGTTTTTTTTTCTCTAGGAAACTTTTTGTTTAACCGATCATTCACTTAACTGAGCTTTTGCTTAAGTTAGTTTGACAAATAATGATTCGCTGAATTAAACATTTGATTAAGTGACATAGACTCCTGCGGTTTACCTTCAACACTTATGTCTTCCATGTATGATATCAAGATGCAGACAGAGAGAGCATGGATTCTTGTTTTATTGGACTGGCAATTTTTACATCTCTACTTTTTATGTACGAGGCTGTCTTTTTGGATTCACCTGACCATGATCTCCAATGTATCCCTAAAGTTTATAATCAAGCAGGATGTAATATGGATGAAAACTCAATTCCTCCAAAAATAAAATCATATCACAAATCAAACTTAAACAACTTGATTTTACAACTGTAGTACTTAGAAATCATTCCTCTGATTTTTTTTAATTACTTAATATTCACTGAATTTATGAGCACCTCCAAGCTATTTAAAACAAAAGTCTGGATTCAATAAAGCCTTCATGGTGAGATAAAACTGTGTGCGTGTTGCACCATGACACATGCACATTAGACTGCTGTTTTGTATTCAGTAAGTGGTTCTACACACCATGTAGAGCCGCACAAACACAGCAAACATTGTGGTATGTCAATTACTGCATAATCAGCTAAATTGTATGCTAATCAACCAATCTAAGATGGAAGAGCTATTCAACAAGCTATAAAGCAATAGTGTTGTCTTAGTGCAGGTTTTGTCTGAGAATTCCTAAATCTATTGGAATACAGCCACAGAAACTACTCTACATGGAAACAATGTTAGGGGCTGCTGTTGCTCTTATATATGTGTATGTGCAACAGGCCAAAGTCTATGCTGCTGCTGCTAATAGACCTTAGCCAAGAAGGAGAAGGGTGTTTAGACCCCGTTTAACTTTTCACAATCGGCATGAGGTAGAAATTGTAGAGTGGTACATGCTGGATATAGACATACTACAGGAACTCTGCAACCTCTGTCACCCTCAACTAACAGCAAGGACAAACCGAGGGGAACCAATACCAGTAGAGACAAAGGTATATGTAGCACTTAGAATATTAGCTAAAGGAACCTTCAAGAGACCAACAGGAGATATACTGGGGGTGTCACAAGCATCAGGATCCAGGCTCCTACTTCAATTCCTGAGTGGTATGCTACAACATGGCAGCATGACAGTGACTACATACATTTTCCCCATACTCCTGAGTTTTACCCTGTAGCACAAATCCCTTAAGTGTTGGGTGCCATAGACTGTATGCACATTAAACTCAAAGCAGCACCCAGGGAATAGGGAAGGGTGTACATATACAGAAAGAGCTTCCACTTCAGTAACTGCCAGGTTATGTGTAATGCTAAGGGAATCATCCTAAATGTGTGTGCTGACAACCCAGGGAGTTACCACAACTCCCATATTTGGCACAACTCTCAACTCTATCAGAGGTTTTCTAGGGGGGTATCCCACAAGGTCATTTACTGAGTGATGCCTAGTATGCACTCAAACCATGGCTAATGACACCCATCACAAATGCACACACAACCACTGAAGAACGCTATGAACACACACTCAAACAAAAAATATCATAGAGCATGTGTTTGTGCTGCTGAAGTCATGGTTCCAATGCAGAGATACACCTGCACAGCCCTGCAGTACAATCCCAGTACTCGTGCTAAAAGTTTCACTGCCTGTGCTATTCTTCACAATATTATTCTGAGAAACCAGCTTCATCAGGATCACGAAGGAGAAGGGGCACACATCCCACCACCACTGGCAAGGTCACCACAGCTACATGCAAGTGAGGAATCAGAGGAGGAACCACCAGCTGCTATGGGTGTAGGTAGATGTAGGAGTGCATAATATGCCCTTGTCCTAGCCAAGGGACAATTGATATTACACATGCTGACCACTTAAGGCAGTACAAGTGTCATCCTATGCACATACAAATAGTAAAATGGATGCCAGGGAATGCTCACAACTTTTACTTACCCATGTAATGGCTGTGTACTGTTAGCATCACACAGAGTCAGCCCCAAATTAAAATACTTGTGTACATCAATATGTATGTATACCTTTAAGAAGCTATCCAAGAGCTTGCACATGTGTATAAATACTGAGCACATGCAAGCCAGACATTTTGTAGTAAGCTGTTGCGATGTAAGCATGTATGTCTGTGTAGTCTGTCAGTTCATCAGTTTGTTTACATTTTGTACTGTTGCTATCCATCCTGATGTGTTTTTGTGTAATAAAGTTTATAAACGAACTACCCCACCTGTACGTCTTCCATGGTGAAACAAGATGAGTGACAACTTGTAACTGATGGACTATCAAGGTAAGTGTTGAACCTGGAATAGGAAAATAAATGGCTAAGAACACAAATGAATGGCGTATCCTTGCATACTGTTACTTGCTAATGTAACTAAGCAAGAGGTGGGTGATTTTTATAGCAATGACATCAATATGTGACAGCACTGACGTATGTGAATTGATGTATTTTCTATCAACTAATAGGCCTCATGCATCAAAGATTCACACATAGTGCATAAACCTGCAAGAAAGCAGTACAATTTTCAAAAGAGCATCACAAACACATATATACTAAGCACTCAGTCAACTATGCACCCTGTGCATCAGACAAAAGACTTATGTATCCCATAATCAAAAAAATAGAATCAAGAAGATGTCACAGTTTTTATTTGCACTGGGTGTTGTTTGGAGGGGGGCAGGAGGCCAGGCCTTACACAAAAGGTAGTGACTGTGTGTGAGTAAAAAAAGACAGACAAGCAGAAATGTTGATAAAGTATTAATTGGCCACTGAGACAGAATGAGCTCTATAAGCTTCATGACTGACCCATGTAACTGTTATGTGTGTGTGTGTGTGTGTGTGTGTGTGTGTGTGTGTGTGTGTGTGTGTGTGTGTGTGTGTGTGTGTGTGTGCGTGTGTGTCTTTATGGGCACTCAAGGTGAAACATGTGCATGAGTGTCTACAAGAACACAGGCAAGCACTGTGCTAGCTCTACATCCTAGCATGTCAGACAGGTGTGAGCTGTGCATAGCAGAGGTAACAGTTCATCGTTGTCATCCTCTACTGCGAGAACTGTCAAGAGTTCCACTGGCACGTCCATGACCATGGTCAGATGCACTACTGCTGCCTGAACATGACTGATGTTGGTTGGATAAGATCTCCTCACAAATACACCTAGGACCATGACCCCATGGCCTACCACATCTGGGTATGGGTACCTCAATCACTGATGCAGCAGTGGAAGTAGTGCCATTATGGCAGCGTGAGTGGGCATAGCCACATTGGCTATCTTCAGATGATGCTGACCTATGGCCAGACATTCCATCAGAGGCACTATCAGTTCCATTGTGTCATTTATCTGATCCATTAATTTGGCAACATGGTGGAGGCATTCATACATGTCAGCCTGCGCCACATCTACAACCCTAAGCATTTCCTTGAAGGCCCTATTGGAACATACCTGCACCTCCATGACTGCCCTAAACATATGTTGAGTGGTGCATAAAGACACACCAAGATCAGGAGGAAGGTAAACAGCAGTCCTCCTATGAGCACCCCTACCAACCCCTTTTGCATGGCACCTTGCTTGAGTTATCAGGGACTGAAGCCACAGTAACCATACTACTCTGATAAAGTGTCTCACCCTCCACCTGTCCAATATCTGCGGGCTCACTGGAATGTGTAGGCGTAGGCCTACTGACTGTGTCTGATGGAAATACAGGGGACAGCTGAATGTCAATCTCAGTGTCAGATTCAACCTCTGCACCCCCCCCAACTGTGCCTCTGTTTGGCCTTCATCATCATCAGAGTCTGCCGATAGTCTTGACATCAGGTGGCAAGGGTCCAACACTTCTACTGTCTGGATCACTTGTGATAATAAGCAACAAAAATAGGAACAAAATGAATACCTACACTGTCATTTGTTCAGTGCTAACTTTACCCCCCTCTCACCCCCTAAAGGGCCCATCTCTATATCGGAAGAATGCAAAGTTCCTGTAATCATGGCTGCACAGGTAAAAAACACACTCTCCAAAGCCAAGAACACAGCATCCATGGGACCTGACAACATCCCAGGCTGCGTTCTACATGAACTACAGTATGAAATGGCACCCCCACCTAAGCACCATGTTCAATCATAGCCTCACCTCAGGCCTGGTGCCCACTGAATGGCACACAGTGATAGGTTATCCCATTCCACAAAGGGGGAGCCACCACGGACCCCAGGAACTACCACCCCATTGCCTAAACGGCCTGGTCTTCAAGGCCATGGAATATATCATCATGGAACTTACAAACAAAGACATTGGTAATCTCCAAACTCTGGACCCCACCCAGTTTGGATTTGTAAAACAGATCATGTCTCCTAAACCTGATAGACTTCTTTGAAGCAGTCACCAAAGCCGTAGACGAGGGTAAGGTGGTTCACACAGCCTTTCTTGATCTTGCCAAGGCTTTTTACACCATCCCCCACTCTGGAATTATAGATAAACTCACTAAACTAGGTATAAATCCCTATGTCACAAGATGGGTTGCCAGATGGCTTACTGACAGAACCCACACTGTGAAAGTAGCAGACTCCAAATCTGACTTCAGACCAGTGACAAGTGGAGTACCACAGGGTTCAGTCCTGGGTCCTCCCCTGTTTGATATCTACGTTTCTGAAGTACAGGCTAACACAGATCTTTGGCTAACAACGTTCACAGATGACTGCAAACTAGGAGCCATAACTGAAACTCCTAACGATGTGGACATCCTACAAAAGGGCCTCACTGAGACAGATGTCTGGTGTCAAAGCCATGGTCTCAGACTCAATGCCAAAAAGTGTACTGTCATCCCCCTTGATAAAAACTCTGTACCAATGAACTACCACATAGGCAGCAGTCTGCTTAACACCAAAAGTGGGATAAGAGACCTTGGGACACAGGTGGGCAGTAGTCTCTCCTTTGATAATCACATTGCCACAGTAGTCAGGAAATCCTTCTACGTGGCACACCTCATCACAAAAGGTTTCTCATCCAGGAAAAAAGAGGTCATTGTTCCTCTCTACTTACTCATTAGACTCATTATACAGTACAGCACCCCTTTTGGTATGTACCTCACAAGACATCTACAACAACTTGAAAGGCCACAGAAATACCTCAGAAAGAGGATTATCGGCCTCAAACAGATGCCCTACGTAGACCGTCTCAAACAACTCCAGCTTTACTCTGTCACATATCCCCTACTCAGAGGTGATCTCTGCCTAACATACAAAGCTATGTCAAAAACAAAAGCTGTTGGACATGCTTCACTTAAAGAAATCCCAATACCTCCAAGCTACACGCTCTAGGGACCTAAACCTTGTCACCACAATAAACAGAGTATGCTGGAGGGATAGATTCCTGTCCCAGAGACTTCCCATACTCTGGAACAAACTACCTATCTATATCAAACAAAGCTCCTCATTAGCACTCTTCAAGAAAAATCTTGATGACTGGATGGGAAATAGGAAATTCACCCCGGGGATCACCTTTGTGGCTCTGCTCGACAGGGGTACAGGAGAATAATTTTCTTGGGTGGCAAAAGCCAGGGTAGCTTTTTGGCTAGGTGTGTATAGGTCCTAGGGCCAATAGTCTAGTACCTACCTATGAACCTATGAATATATGATAACAAACTAACACTGGTGCCACTATCACAGATGGCACAGCAATATACAAACTCATGACACCCACCTCACACATATGGATAAATTCCTATTTCTGACAAATTGTCATCATTAATCAAATAAAAATTTTTGGCTTACCATGTGCAGATGATTCCACACCTGCAATGGTGGATGATCCTGGAAGAAGTTAAGCAAAAGGTGAGCACACAGTCATCACAATTCCAATAACACAAGGAGACAGAATTTTTGCCTATATGTTCATTAACAATACTTTTAGCTGAAACTTGGCTGACACGTCCACCCAAAGCCCATGTGTAATGAACAAAATGTGTTGCTGTGTTGTCAACTGTATCCATTTATTAGTAGGTTCATCAAAAACAAAAACAAACAAAACCAAAAAAACAAATGCACTATTACTTACAATATTTTACTATACAAGAAAATGATATAAACTGACATAGGTAAGCTAACCCGGAAGCTCCTCCTGGCACATACTTGTTCACCGAAAAACATCAGCACCAACATCAATCACATATTGTTGTGCACTTTTCACTGAGCTCTCTGGATCTTTGACAGTGGACAGGAACTCTTCATTTGGTGTCAGTGGTGGCACTGTAACAGGCCCCTCCTCAAAGCCAGCTGTTCATGTGCAAATGCAGCTGCTCTCCACCAGGCTGATGAAATCATATCAGTGCACATCATGAGCTATCTGGTTCCAAATCTGCAAACTGTCAGCCATATCCCCACATCTTCTCTCAAGCAGAAAGGCACCATGTCACCTGAATGCTTACACTATGATGTCATTTTCTGAGTCACTGAAAAGGGGTTTACATGGATTGGTATGCTTTGGTGCCATACTCCTAAGTGACATAAAACAGAGAAGGATACAACATCTAAATATCACATAATTAAATTCCTGCTGATATACACATATATATATTTTCAACATTAACCACTGGAGATACACAGTTCAGTTATTAAAATTTAAGGTTATGTAGTTGTATCATATGACACTCATGTTTGATTCAAAACAAGGAATAACAATGGAGTAATGCATTGTTTACCACAGGAAAAACTGAGATGACCACACAATTTGAATAGCAAACCTCTTGAAAGCAACTTTTGTTGTGGCAACACACAAATGGTACTTGGCTCCCCCTCCCCAAGAAATAGCACACTAGCCAAATGTTATAAATGCTTTCAAAAAAATTCTCACAAAATGTGTACACATTTACAACAGAAAAATCAACTTTATATGATTGCCATTCACCTCTCATTGTGCCCAGTACTCCCCTAGAGGTGTCTATGGGCCATCTTAGAAGCCTAACACCCCTGTGTCATTGACAGTATAGGACATTACATTTTACTGAATTAACACAGAGTAGTATAAGCTAAACAGCTGTAACAATAACACTAGTGATGAAAGTTAAGAAGACTGTCTAGCACAGAAAGCAAAAATGTCTGACAAAAATGCCTATGCCAACAGAGAACTTATAAGAAGTGCATAGAGACAAAACTTTCATTGTCAAATGTGTATATATAAAATATTTTCCTTGCAACATATGAACAAATCTAGCATATACTTGAAAATAAATCATACCTTAGCAAGATCAGACGACTTCTGTGCAGATAAATCCAAATTAATAGCAATCTTCTTCAGTGTTCTCCACATACACAACTTTCCTCACCTTCAATTTCCCTAGCTATATGGTTAGCTTTTTATAGTGTAGATTCAGGCCTCTGACCATGGTGAAGATGCAAATGAGGTGTGAACTCATTAGAATTGCTGAATGTCAAACTTTTGACTTCGTATAGCAAGTGTAAACATACTTCAGTGTTTGTTGTTAATGGATTGCAACCAGGGGACCCCGCAGGAGTTTTTGCAGGGGGGGTGCAAACCCAGAGCCTGCCCATGCAGTCCTCTCCCATGCAGCCATTCCAGTGTCCCATTACTTGGCTATTTCTCCCCAGTTGCCATAAACTCTGTTCAAAAGTCTCAGTGTGCATACTGTTTTATGCTTTACTTCTACAATGATTACAGATATTTGGATTTAATTTACAACTTTTATTTCAAATTTTACAACACAAACACTGATAGACATTTGCTAAACAAAACAATATTCTTACAATGAAAACAGATTTAGCATTAAAACTTCTCTGTCTTTGAAACTCACATTCACTGAAACAACATTGAAACCCACATTAATAAAAATGCATTTGGCCAGTGGTGGGTTAAGTTTACCTTTGGACTGTTTTCAAATCATAGGCCCCTTGCACACATTCTTAGGACCATGCAAAAGTTCTTTGATTCACATTCCTTATTGTATTAATTATAATATATAATAATTGAATTATATCCCTTGTATAATACAGCATCACTCGTTAGAGTGTGCTTTAAATTTATAGTTTTGAACATTTTTCCAGTAAGCAATGAAAACAAAACATATCCTCCAATAATGACAAACTGCCCAATTCAGAGCATTACAACCATAAAGACCCCTCAAACTTCTGTCATTACAATCCACCAATATCAGTCAATATGCACACTTTGTGCAGAAGTAAGTCATCTGAATAATTCCACATTAAAAAGAGATCTGAAACTAATGAAGAGGCTGTTGCTAGAAAATAACTTTATATTTCAGTGTTTCATCTACAAATTCAGTGCCTGCTGTACTTGAAGAATATACATTAAAAAATGATAAGCTAGTATATTGCAATAGGGAATGGGTGGCAAGCTGAAAAACAAGTTCATAGTTACTAGGCATCTCATCCAAAGGAGGACATACTCAGGACTGCAGCACCCACCCCCTTAAAACACTTATATATATATATATATATATATATATATATATATATATATATATATATATATACCGTGGGAGTAGAACCTACAGCCCTCTGAATCGAGATGCAAGTATGCTACCTGCTGTGCTACTAACATTGCTTTAAAACTCTATGACACAATAGTGATACCATTTGCTAAATAAAACAGTTGCACATTTTAAGCGGACATAGCATGAGCAGTAGTAAACGTCTCTTCCTTGAAGCTCACACTTCCCTGAAAATGCACTTGAAAATAAATTCCACCTGCTACACACACACACACACACACACACACACACACACACACACACACACACACACACACACACACACACACACACACACCCCTCAACCTCATAGTGCAAGAAATCTGGACAAAGCCTAAAATAAATAGGGACAGATTATAAATATTGCTCTCATGAACTTAGAAAATTGCTAGAATAACAGGATTTGTGTTAGTATGCATTTTTCTAAAGGATATGATGTCTAAAACTCAAATGTCTGCTATTATTTAGCAACTTCAATCCTTTTTAGGAGGAATATGGGGCATAAATCTGGACATTTCGCAAAGAATTGGACTGCTGAAGAGTATGCTACCTCCCTCTTAAACACACACACACACACACACACACACACACACACACACACACACACACACACACACACACACACACACACACACACACACCGACTTTAACCTACCTACTTCTTACATAGACACATACACACCCCTACCTACCTACTTCTTACATCCATACACCCCTACCTACCTATTCTTACACACACACACACACACACACACACACACACACACACACACACACACACACACACGCACGTGCGTGCACACACACAAATACACACACACACACACACACACACACACACACACACACACACACACACGCGCGCACACACACACCCCTCTTAAACACTTAAACACACACGTGCACACACCTAACTCTCACTTGTACATTCGTCCGCAGTTCAAACAACTTCTGGAATTTAAATTCCACAAAGGAGTGGAAGATGAAGATGTAAACCATTGGTTGCACAGCTGCAGAAGATGAAAACAGGTTGTAAACACCTGTTGCATCTGAGACTGGACACAAAGGGCATTCTTAAAGAAGAATGCCCTGAAAAAAAAAACATTTTTTTTAATTATACTGCAGTGGTGGTGCTGCGGTAGCGTTGTCGCCTCACAGTAAGACGTCCCGTTCGATTCTCAGCAAAAGCGTCCTCTGTGTGGAGACATGCGTGAATGGGTGTACCTTCGTTGAAGGTTGTGCGTCAGGGCTGGCAACTCGGTACGTAAAAATCTACTGCCAATTATTAGCGGGCCGGAGTTCCGCTGTGGCAACCCCTAACCGGGAAAAGCCAAAAGAAGAAGAAGAAGAAAATTAATCTCTCGGCCAGCCGGTTCTAGAGGGGTGCAAGTGCACCCACTTGCACCTGCCTGCAGGCACCCTTGATTGCAACTGCGAATATTAGTACTAGGGAGAAGAAAGACACAACAGCAATTAAGACTACCTTACCTGCAGTGGGTGTGTCACCCAAGTTACACTTACAAAGTGTAGAAGTAACTGTAGCAAGCTTTTCAATGGAAGTGAATAGCACACATTCATCATTTTTTTTAATCAATAGCCAAACTCTCCTGCTTTTGCTCAAAACTGTATTTTACTGCCATGTAATTCTATCATACATTTTAATGGCAATGATACAAAATGCCCTATAGACTACATGTCTGAGAGTACAGCACAAATAACGGACGATTGAATACAATACAAAGAGAAGACAGAGCTGCATTGGTGCAAACAATATTCATAACTGCTTGTATGACCACTTATTTCACTAAATATGTAAGGAACACATGTACAAACAAGTGAGTGTGTATAAGTCTATATGTCTTCTTAATGTTGTGGAGGAAATGGTATGCACAATGATTTGCATTCCTGCTGAAAAGCTGCTTCTGTGGCAAAGATTGATAAGGCACCCCCAGTGTGTTTTGTAGCTTCATTAGTCTGACAGTTCAAATTCCGATTTGTGCCAAACTCTATAAGTTGTGTTGAAAAGTATTGATTATGTCATTTCTGTTTCCTTTTTTAAGTTTTTAAGCCGTGGTGGTGCAGCAGTACCATTGTCGCCTCACAGCAAGAGGTTCTCCCGTTCGATTCTCGGCTGGAGCGCCGTGGAGTCTGCATGTCCTCCCCACGGTCGAATGGCGTTCGAAAGACATGCTTGAGTGGGCGTACCTTCGTTGAAGACTGGGCATTGGGCTGGCACCTCGGCACCATAAAAATTGACTGCCAATCATTAGCGGACCGGAGTTCCACTGTGGCGACTCCTAACCGGGAAAAGCCGAAAGAAAAACAACTTATTCTTTTTTTTAATAATTAGTATTTGTGCAACATGCGGCTTACTGCAAATACAGTTAAACAGCAAAATGATACAGACAGCATAAATTAAAGCTATGAATCAAGTATGTGTCTAGCACATCTGTTAAACATGATGAATCACACAGCACATATTATATGCAGGTCAAGGTTCAAGTCTCACATTTGTATTTTACTTCTGAAAACTAATAAACCCTTTTTACAATAATAATCCATGCTGAGCTTTGCTAATCTCGTTTGGGCATTGCTCACCTCTGTGAAGACACTGTATAATGGCCAAGACAACAAGCAGCCATTGTCATATTCATAAAAGATATATTGTTCATCCTTTGCTGCCCATCATGCAAACACTCTAAGTGGCATTGTGAGATGGTCAGCAAGCTTCCACAACAATTGCAGGTCCAGAACACCTGCAGACAATAGGCAGACACTTGTCAATTTTTAAAAGGATACATTGTTGCATCTTTTGCTGCCCATCACACAAATACGCTAAGCAGTGTTGTACAATGGTTAGCAAGCTTCCACAACACCTAAAGGTCTAGAACACCTGCAGAAAACAAGCAGCCACATGTCAGTTTCAAAATGGATACATTCTATTATGTGCGGTTTGCCACCATGCAAACACACCAAGTGACATTATGCGGCAGGCAGAACACATACATAGTAATGAATGTGAAAATATACAGCTACTGACTAATTGCTCCTGGGGCAGAATGTGTAGGTTAAGGGCTACAATACAGGTGAGTCTAGGTTCTAATACAGCAAAGTGCCAAATTTTATCACTGCTGTTCCATTTTACTTTATATAAAAATGAACATTAGAAAAATAATTACACATATAAACATGCCTCTCAACTGTTCAGATTTTCACAGAATGCCCAGATTTTTGCTTCATATTTTTTGTCTGTTCCTCATAAAATGTGTGCTTTTCTGGCAAATCACTGGGATGATCTGAGGATTGAAGTCACCAAATAATGGCATACATTTGCGTTGCAGACTTCAAAATCCTTCATAAAATGTATGTTAATGCAAACTGTGTTACTTTTGCAACTTTCTAAGTTTATAAGAACAATATTTAAAATCTGTCCCTATTTTTGGGCCTTTGTCCCCTCATTTTGTCAGACTTTGTCCAAATTTCTTGCATTAAGAGGCTGAGAGGTATGCATATAAATAACTATCTATAGCAGGTGCATTGAGCATTCACATATATTATATATATATATATTATATATATATATATATATCTATATATATATATATATATATATATATATATATATATATATATTAAATATATAACCGTGGGTATCAGTACAATTATGGTTGGTCTAACAAACAAGGTCTTAGATGCAACAAGCACTCTGCACAGTAATGACTGTGAAAAATACAACTGCAGCTTAACCTTCCATGTGGCAACTGGTATAAGTTAATGATCACAATACAGGTAAACCAGGATTCTAATCTAGCACACTCCCCATTTTATTAATGCTTGTCTACTCAAAGTTAAATAATAAAGAAGAAGCTAAACGTGATTATAAATAACAATAACTATGTGCAGCACTGGAGCTCATATGAATTAAATGTGTAACTGAGGGAATACTGACAATTATGTTTTTGTAATTAAATTTTTCTTTTCTGGCCTTGGATGGACTTCATAGTTCAATGATAGTCATATACACATGAATTTATAAACCAGGACCTTGTCAGGTCACACACATTCATGGCTAACCCCTCACTATTTCATGTGTATATATAACGAATGACCACATCTGGCAAGCACTTCTTCTGTGACAAGGATAAAAAACACATGTGGAAGAATATGTTTTGTCTATGTTACATAGGTTCGAATCCCACATTGTACAAATTTGATATTATCACTGTAAAGCCACATAAAAAATGTGCCGGGTCATAAAATTTATACACCCAATACGTCTGTAAAATTTAAGCAACAGATAGGTACAGCAGCAACCAAGCCATAAACTAATGGCAACTGTCACATTACCCTTCCTATTTCATATACTGCCTTCTTCTCTGTTTGGCAATATTGCTCTCCACTTAACACTGTACAAACATGGTTGGCATGGTTGTTTGGGTTTGTACACTTTAAAATGTGATAACACAAATTGTTGGGAAAGCACTCTAACTGTTGTTGTTTGACCTGTAAGGACATATGAGGAACTAGGAGGTAAGATACCCAATTTAGGGCTCAAAGATGGGGTGTAGAGGAATCCAGAATATTCACTGGAGTCCTGGTAAAGTGCCACAGCCATAGCTACTGCAGGGGGACTATACCAGGTCTCATTATAAATCAGAGGCTTGGAATAGTCTGGCCAAGGCTGTTTCCAGTGTGACTAGCATTCACCACACTGGAGAGCAAGGCAGGAACCACTATAAAGACCTGAAAAGGCACAAGCAGGAACATTCAGCCAGTGGCTGGATGAGTTTAGGACTGCTGACATCTCATAGTTGTGTAAGTATACAGATAAAGATACTTTAAAATGATATACAAAGCTGGATATAGCCAAGACTGGTATACATAATGCTCTTCCCTTTTTCTCCCCTTTTTCTTTTACAGCCACCCAGGAGATTGCAGTGAACAGGGATGCCCATGATGAGCGTTTGGAAAGACTTAGAAAAGAAAGGGGTATGCATGCACTGCAACATAACATTGCTCTTGTATACCTTATTAGAAAATTAAGCATGAATATCTTTAGTGTAAAATCAAACATGCATGCTTCAGTTTGTAGCTCAATCCAACTGTAGGAGTCAATTGTAATAGTGTATTCAGATGTTGTGGGTTCAAATCCCACAAGTAGTAAATATGTCATAAAATAATTTAAAAATATTGCATAATAATTTCAACAAAACTGGCATACATGCCATGCTGTTAATCTGTATCATTTGATAAAGCATATGTGCAATATATGCATATTATAAGGATTACTTAGAACAATCACCCATCATAGTTTATAGTTTTAAAACAATATATTTTTAAAAGTAAAATTATTATTTATATCATACTAATCTATTGTATGCCACATATGATGGTGCTAAATATTTTCTTCTTTTGTCTCTTAAGCCACCCCTTATCTCTCTCTTTTCTTTTTATATGTGTGGTCACAATGTTCTGACGTCATAAATTTCTGACAACTCACAAAATGATTTACAGCACAGGGAGGTAGGGCAACCAGTGGGACTCAGCCTGCTACCCCTCCCAAAGCTGCTGCACCAACACCCAGCACATCTGGGACACAACCTGGCAGTACTGCCCTGCAGTCCCTGTACTACCTGAGCCCTCAACATCAGGTAGCATTACCCTAGCAACTGGTGCAGTGGTACCCTCTGTGAGTTTTTGCAAAGGTGGTGATTTTGTCATCCACCAGAAGATGCCAGGCATGGTGTGTGAAGTCATGGAAAGTACCATTCATGCACACCTCAGCTGGATGGAGAAGATGCTTGCCAGAATGTTGGGCAAAATAAAACAACAAGCACTCTAACAGCAGGCTGAGGAGGGAGGTGGTGATGATAGTTCTTAGATGAGGACTAGATTCTCACTCTCCCCATGTTTGATGTACATGGGAACCCGATGTCTCCTTCCTATCCCTAATCATGGTGTCCCCCAACTTGTTGTGTCCCTCACCATCCCTGTCTCTTGTCTTGTTTGTCCTGTTTGTCTATATCCACTTCCTCACCTAACCTACTTACCTGACCCTGACATACCTATGTCCCTTACCCAATATTTCTCTCTTACTGAAGTAAAAACACAAAAATGGGCACCTGTCTTACATAGCTCTCCACTTTGCACGTGTTTTCTCGACAAACTTGATTCAGTGTAATTGGCTATACATTACTGCATTGTTGTCATCCATCTTTGTTGAGCTGACAGTCCAGATTCATCCAATATTCTAACAATGTTCATTTTTCACTGCTGAAGAAGTGAAAAGTTAATTCCCGCCTGCATATTTCTATATTGCTTCCTCTTTCTTCTTCCACCTGCTTCACCCCATTTCACCACTTTTCTATCTACCCCATTTTCACACCTTTAATCTAGTCAAAAAATAGAATCACTCACATGGCAGAAATACCTACTAATGAAGTCTTTTACTTTTTCTCCTGTGCATTTGCACAGAGTTTGGCATCACATACCGATGTCGCGCGATGGTGAATTGCTCTTCATGTCCTGTGGCATGGTGCATTTACCTTTGCGCAATGTTGCTTAAACTCACTGTGCTAAGGAAACACACAGTTAAACTACAATAAAGGCACTCATATTAAAAATGTCATATAAATGTATTTAGACTGATGAATGTATAAATATGCAAATCCATATGTGTACTGTTGACATAACTCGAGTAGTGTTTTTATTTATATAGTACTTCACTGTTGTCAGTCCCTCTCATATGTGCAAAAATTATCATTTGTAATTATTTAACTATATTATCAATACATATGTAACACAATTAGATTGAGATGAACCCTATATACTCTGTGCTCAAAATAAGGGCTCACTGCTGTTATACCTACTGCCACAGAGACAGCTAGGCAGCAGATGTTTTTCTTCCACTCAGTACTGTCCAAAGTGCTGACTGCCACACCTCTCTGCTTAGCATTTTTGCAAGGAAGGAAAGCAAACCAACAGAACTCTCAGGTTTCTCAGTGAAGCAGAGACTCACTTATGCTTGTCACATAACTGCAGACAAATCGAGAAAGCAGTACAAATACTTTTTTAATGTTAAGGAATTTATGACACAACATTTGCAATATGAACTAATTATGAATACCATAGTATATATTAGCTGTGTCTACCATAGCCAGTATGGATAAGTACTTTTCATTTTCAAGTAGGAGTCCTTAAATGTGCTCTCACATGCACAAACACTTTGCCATCGACTGCACAAACCAGCTGCTCGGCGGTGAGCTATGAAAAGTGCTTATTAGCGTGTATTACTTGTGTTTAGTTCCCATTTCATTTTCATCCCATTAAAATCCATGCAAAAACACAACCAAAGGGGAGCACTTTTTACTGACTGAAAACATATTTACACTGAGTCATGTGTTACCTGCACTCATGCACTTGAAACTTGGTATGTCAGTACTAATTCCCAAATGCCATCTACACTACAGGAATAAATAGCAAAACTGCATTGCTACATACAATGTACACCTTTATAATGACAACAGACATTCATATTGTCTTATGCATGCAATTCCTCACAAATATGAACACACATTCATACACAGTTGTATTCATGCTGATCACAAAAAAATGCGTGAGTCTCATACCTCTCAACCTGGAAACATCAAAAATCTGGACAAGGCCCATGAAAGATAGGTACAAATCTGTACACTGATTAACATATAATTTGCATACTTAATTATGTAACCCCACCCACCCCATGGAATTGTGGGATACCAACTTTCAAATGCAAACTAAAAAACAGACAACCAAAATATGGCGCCAGAGTCCCTCTGCAGCCATTCCAATGTCCCATTACCTGGCTATTTCACCCTATTTACCATAAACACTAATGTGTGCATACTGCTTTACTTCTACAATGATTATCTGGATTTTATTTTTACATTTTACAGCACAATGCACAAACACTCTTCTAAGTTGGGAACTGCTGATTGAGGGCTCAGTGTCTGTTATTCTAAAAGTGTATTAATTCTGGTTTAAGCACTTTGGCTTCAGGCCAGTTATTTTACATTAAGAGGGTTCGTGGTCTACACTCTTGTGGGAGGAGAGGCTGGACTCTGCCCTTCTGAGCTGGGAATTTCTGGTTAAAGGCTTATAGTGCCTGCATATTTGAACTGCTTCTTACTGAAATTGGTACATCTTGTTTGCTGTAGCATAGACTAGATCCAGGCCTGCTGAATCTAGCTTTGTTTGTATAACTTGAGCACTAATCCAGGTATTCAATTGTATTTATTACTGCTTGGTAGTAACTTGATTAAAGTGTAGCTATCATTCTAAGTCTTTTGGATTAAGCACTTGGGCTTCAGACCAGTTGTTTTACGTTAGGAAGGTTTGTGGCCTGCACTGTGGTGGCAGGACAGGTAGCTTACATCCTTCTAAGTTGGGAACTGCTGACTGAGGGCTCAGTGTCTGTTATTCTAAAAGTGTATTAGTTCTGGTTTAAGCACTTGGGCTTCAGGTCAGTTATTTTACATTAAGAAGGTTCGTGGTCTGCACTCTTGTGGGAGGAGAGGCTGGACTCTGACGTCCTGCTCACCAGGCTGAACAAGGAGAAGGTCACGGTGAGCTGCCTGTCGGGCGCTAGGATCCGCCACATAACACACGCACTCAGGTCACTCCAAGGCAAGTACAAATATGACTCAGTCATTGTCCATGCTGGTGTGAATGACCTGAGACGTACCTCCCTGGACTACATGAAAAGAGACATAGAGGTGCTCTCTGAGCATGTAGCCCAGGCCGGTATGACCCTGACCTTGAGTAGCATCTTACCCTCACCAAGAATGATGCCACAATATGGCACAATATATTGGTGTCATTCAAAGGGGATCCAATGCCTGTCAGCCTGGGATGACATGCTCGACAAGCCACGATGCTTTGCTAGGGACGGCTTGCACCTGTCACCCCTGGGCTTTCGGATATTGGCAAAGGCTCTTGCTACCCCCATAGTGCCTTTTTTAGGCAAGGCTCAAAAGACAAACCCACCTCCATAGGTAACACAAGGGATAAGAAACTAAGAGTAATGCTACTCAATGCCAGAAGTCTAAACCTCAAGATGCATGCACTCTAAACTCTCCTTAGCATGGAGAACATCGATATCTGTGCAGTAACAGAAACCTGGTTCAAGGCTCCCGAGAGCACCCCAGCACTACCAGGTTATTCCTCATACCATGCTTTTCGGCCCCAAAACTTGGACCGAACCACAAAAGGAGGGGGAGTATCAATATTCGTCAAAGATACCCACACCTCCAGGTTGGTGGCACAGCACGAAGCATCACAGACTATCCATGTGCAACTAACAGTGGGTAAAACTGCCTTCCAGTTTATAGCCTGCTACAGACCACCCTCCTAAACCCAGGAACCCCACTCAACCTTCCTGAGAACACTGGAAAATATGAAGGTCTCTCCAAACACCATTATATTGGGCGACTTCAACTACCCAAACATAGACTGGGAGCATTACTCTAGCTCCAACACCCTAGCCCAAAGGTTCCTAGAATTTATAAACTCAAATGCTATGGAACAACTTGTTACCACTCCCACAAGAGGGGAAAACATACTGGACCTGATCATCACCAACACGGGGACTCTATGCTCCAGACCAGAAGTGTATCCCTCACTGGTAAGATCAGACCATAAACTAATCTCACTGGATATTCACATCCCAACCCCACCCCTGCCCAGAAAACCACAGTGAAAAACTTCTTTAAAGCAAATTTCACACTCCTCAAAACTGAAGTGGAATCCTTCAAAGCCCCCAGGCCTGTGGAAAATACGGCCCAGACCGCAGAATCCTTTATAAACGCATTCTATGAACACCTTCAGGAATGCATGGATCATGCAATCCCAAATTAAACCAAGACCCAATCCTCCAAAGGCAGACGTCCTGTCTGGTGGACCCCAGCCATAAACAAACTATACAATAGAAGGAGGAAGCTACTACATGATAGAGCAAAATCCCAAAAAGGGAAGGCATCTCTGATCAGTATTAGCAAAAAACTACGGGCACTCATACAATCGTCTAAGGCCAGCTTCGAGAGAAAAATTGCACAGGACACTAAGGATAATCACAAGGCTTTCTTTAGTTATGTTAGGAACCTGGGTGGGAATTTCCACATATGCTCAGAATTAGTCCAAAATGACAAAAAATACACCGAACCCACAGACATTGCCAACATCCTAGCTGACTGGTTCAGCGCAAATTTCTCCCCCCCTCCCCACCAAAAGGGCGGATATCTATCCCAGCAGAGTGCTGCCCCCTGACATCTCAGATGCTCAGGTAAGAGCCGCCCTCTCCAAAGCAAAAAACACAGCATCAATGGGACCAGACGGTGTCCAGGGCTGCGTCCTACATGAACTCCAAGAAAAGCTAAACCCAAACATAAAACTACTGTTCAGTCTCAGCCTTTCTACAGGATATGTACCCAAAGAGTGGTGTACAGCAACAGTGGTCCCTCTCCATAAAGGTGGTGCCTCAACAGATCCTGGAAATTATCGCCCCATAAGCCTGACTAGCTTGGTCTGGAAAGCTATGGAAAGGATCATCATGGACCTCATAAATAAAGATATTGGGGACCTACAGACACTGGATCCTACCCAGTTCAGCTTTGTTAAGGGCAGATCCTGCCTCTTAAACCTGGTCGATTTCTTTGAAACCATCACCAAGGCCATTGACGAGGGGAAGGTGGTCCGCACAGCCTACCTGGACCTCGCAAAAGCCTTCGATACAATACGCCACGCGGGCATTATAGATAAGCTCACCAGCTTAAATATAAACCCCTATGTCACTAGATGGGTTGCAAACTGGCTCAAGGACAGAACCCACATGGTTAGAATTGCTGGAGCCATGTCAGACTTCAAACCAGTTACAAGTGGCGTCCCACAAGGCTCAGTCCTGGGACCTCTCTTGTTCGGTATATATTTCTGGGAGGTACAGGCAAACACAGAAGGACTGTGGCTAACCAAGTTCGCAGATGACTGCAAACTGGGCGCCATAATCGCCTCTCCAGCCGACACAAGCATCCTCCAAAAGGGCCTCACAGAAACAGACAACTGGTGCCAGAGCCATGGCCTCAAGCTAAATGCCAAAACGTGTATAGTCATCCTCTTTGGCAAAAACAAAGTGCCCACAAATTACCACATAGGTGGTAATCCATTAAGTACAGAAGAAGTAATTAGGGACCTGGGGACCCAAGTTGATAACAATCTCTCATTTGACAACCACGTGGCCAAAGTGGTTAGAAAAACATTTTATATAGCCCACCTAATCATGAAGGGATTCACATCTAGATCAGGGGAGGTTATCGTGCCTCTTTACTCATCCCTCAACAGGCCCATAATTGAGTACAATGCCCCT
The DNA here is from genome assembly GCF_019279795.1 of Protopterus annectens. NCBI lineage: Eukaryota > Metazoa > Chordata > Ceratodontiformes > Protopteridae > Protopterus > Protopterus annectens. The sequence continues at coordinate 368,464,250 of NC_056731.1, forward strand.
TTTGGGATGTACCTTACCAGACACCTGCAGCAACTGGAAAGACCCCAAAAGTACCTCACCAAGAGGATCAAAGGGCTCAAACAGATGCCATATGCTGCCCGGTTAAAGAAACTCCAGCTCTACTCAGTGGCATACTGCCTGCTCAGAGGCAATCTGTGCCTGACGTATAAAGCCATGTCCAACCCGGAATTAATGGACATGCTGCACCTCAGAAAATCCAAATCCCATCGAGCTATGCGCTCGAGAGACTTGAACCTCAGCACTGAAATAAACAGGACATGCTGGAGGGACAGATTCATAACCCAGAGGCTCCCTTCACTCTGGAATAAAATCCCAGTCCAGGTTAGGCAGAGTCCCTCATTGACTCTCTTCAAGAGGAATCTTGATGAGTGGATGGGAGATCGAAGGTTTACCCCGGGTATCACTTCTGTGTCACTGTTAGACAGAGGCACAGTAGACTAACCTCGAAAATGGGCATAGCAAAATTAATTTAAAATGGGTGGCAAAAGCCAAACACACTCTGGCTAGGCTTATAAATGCTCTGGGGCAGATAGCCTAGTATGAACCTATGAACACTAATAGACATCTGCTAAACAAAGCAATACTGTCTCACAATGAAAATAGACTTAGCATTAAAACGTCTCTGCCCTTGAAACTCACATTCATTGAAACAGCATTGAAACCCACACCACATCCAAAGAAAATGCATCTGGCATTCTGGCCAGTGGTGGATAAAGATTACATTTGTGCTGTTTTCAAATCATTGGCCCCTTGCACACAAAAGAAACATACGTGTTCTTTTCTTTGATACACCTTCCTGACTTTATTAAATTATGTTCCTTGTATAATACAGCACACTTGTTAGACAGAACCCCCCCCCCACACACACACTCACACACACTAACTCACTCACTCTCTCTCTCACTCACTCATTCTCACACAAAATATTTCTTTCAAAATTATGTTTTCTTCCTTTAAAGTGTACTGATTGCTAAAATAAATGTTCTTTATACAACTATATGTCATGTTTATCTTTTGTTCAGAAAATATGTATTTCCTTAAAAAAAAGAAAATATGTATTACTTGGTGAATCTTTAAAATGCATGCCCTTATTTGTGCTCTCTATGAATTCCATTTCAAAACATGCATGCTGTTTTTTCCACTGTAATCCAGTTTTGCTGTTTTTATTTATCTGACTTCTAATATCAATGTACTCATTCAAAAAACTATTAGAATTTCTGGTAAACATGCAATTACACGTAGTACACCCTGGGAATGCTTTCATACAGGAAGCCAGGATTACTTTCTGTCTTCAGAGGTTAAGAAGTATTGTCCTGGCATGGGTTAATGCAGATATATTGCCTCCTCTCAGCTTAGAAGGCAACACCCTATGTTTGAAACAGAACGGTCTCTGTTTAGGCTCTAGGAAGGCACTGTTGCTTAATAATCAAATCCTTCTAAATGCAGTGCTTCCTAAATTGAAAACAGTACACATACATAAGGAATTTGCATCTTATTACTGATTTGGCACATTTGTTTATGTAAATGTGTTTGGAAATACTCCTAAATGGCATCATATTATAAATGCAGTTTAAGGCTATTTCACAACAGTTGCATCAGTTAGTAGTTTAGCAAAGTCCAGCATACATAGCCCAAAGATAAGAATAAGGCACAGCCAAAAATGAAAAGTAAATATTAATATTAAATCATGCTACTAGCTCAGACAATGTGCAGTGTGCTGTCATACCTTATGTTGACTGCCAACTATTAATATTTTATTGCAGAGAACCTAGTCAAAAATTATGCAAAAGCTATAGATCAGCAAAACATATACCATTCACAGCATTTTTGTCTTCACTACTACAGGGAATACAAGGTTCAAGTCACAATCTTGCTACAGTTTAATGTATTCCAGTTATTAAAAAAGAAGCACCCTCAGGCAACTACAGACACACACACACACACACACACACACACACACACGCACACACACACACTTCCTTTCTGACCATATTACTACATACTTTTCAGCAATTCCTTCTAGCCTTCTAAATAAAATAAATCCATGCCGTTTGATGGCTGTTTCAACATAAATCCTTTCCTGGCTGCTCGCAAAGCATTTCACCATAAAATAATAAATCCGTTCCTTCCAGCCTTCTAAATAAAATAAATCCATGCCATCCGATGGCCGTTTCACCAAAATAAATCCTTCTCACTCTCAAACCATTTGAACCACCTGGAAATACGCCGTGAGTGAGCTTGATTCTGACAGGCTGGTAGCACTGATGAGCTGACATCATCACGTGCGCAATGACATCAGCTCAAAGCATGAAAAATAAAAAAAAGAACAAAAAAAGGAAAAGAAATTGGAAATGAAGGGGTGCCACTCGGGAATTGTGGCACCTCATTATTTGGACCCCAAAACTCGGTAAAAACCGAGTAATTCAGGACAGTTGGAAGGTATGGTGAGTTTGTATGTGACAATAAGTGTGTAATGTACGCAACATACTGGGAAACAGCTGCATATGTCTCATTTCTGCTACATGCATTTCTGACAGCTTTATGTATCTGCTTTGACAAGCTGTCTTTTAAAGTATAACTGCACATTGGAAACACAACATGAAATAGTACATCCACACTTAGCACACCACTCTCATAACAGGATATGTTATCCACATCAAATAATGATGATGGCATCATCTATAAAGACCACTATGACAAGGCAAAAACATACTTCAGGGGTATTGCAATCATTAACAGCTGAGGGGAACAAAATACATACATATGTGTTAAATTAGCACAGCAGCCACATTATGTGTGTAAGTGTGTGTGTGTGTGTGTGTGTGTGTGTGTGTGTGTGTGTGTGAGTAGTCAGAGGGACATTAGTCTGTATCCTACTATCATCAATCCAGTCCCATGCAGAACTAATATCTTGACAGCAGTACATGGTTACCCAGCCATTTCATGCAGGTCTCACATCTTCTCGCAAATATCTAATAAAGATGTCATCCACTAGAAATTGTCCAACAGCACTAAAAAAGTCAGACTTTTGATGTGGCACCTGCATTAAGTACTGAGTTCCCTAACTTATATACCTAGTTAGGTAGGGGTTCTAATCTCACTGCAGTCAATGGGTGTATGTGGTTGTGTTCTGTTGGCTCACATTCAAGAGACCATTTTAGAACAGCATATAAGACACTCCTACTACCATCTTCCTCTCACAAACATATGCTGCTGATGTCATCAGTTATAAAGTGTTGTGTGACACTCAAAGCTAGACTAGTGCTTTGGCTTTTTCATTAAATACTATGCTCTGGATATAGTTAGGTAGAGGTTCTACTCTCACTGTGGTTAACTGCTGTGTGTTTGTGCCAAGTTGACTCACATTCAAGTGACCATTTTAGAACAGCATGTGAGACACTCTGACAACCATCTTCTTCTCATAAACATATGATGCTGATATCATCAGCTATAAAATGTTGTCCGACACTCTAAAAGCCAGTCTTGTGCTGTGGCACCAGTGGTAAGTACTGTGCTCTGAACATAATTAGATAGGGGTTCTACTCTCACTGCCATCAACTGATGTTCAACTGGTGTGTGTGTTTGCTTGTGTTAAGTTGGCTCACATTCATGAGCCTGTTTTAGAACAGCATGTGAGACACTCCTACCATCTTCTCATAAGCTTACACTTCTGATATAATCAGGTATAAAGAGTAGCCTGATCCTCTAAAAGCCAGCCGTGGTGCTTGCATTAAGTACTGAACTCTGGCTATAGGTGGGTAGGGGTTCTCCTCTCACTGCATTCAACTGGACTGTGTGTATGTTCAGCACTCAGCATGGTGACAATTTTAGGACTGCATGTGAGCTGCGTCAGACACTTCTCCAGACATTGTCTTGTAACATACATTGATGATGTCATCCTGTATAACATGCACTATGACAGTATTCAAGTCAAACTTGTGCTGTGGCAGTAACATTAAGTACTATGTTCTCAAACTTCTTGACCTAGTCTGACAGCAGGCAACTTCAGTGTGTATAGTTTCCAGTATTACTTTTCAAACAATTTTACACTGAGATGTTACTCCACATCCATGTCAGACACTCCTCCCACTGCTTTTCTCAGCATACAATGATGCTCTCATACTCCGCAAAATGCAACATGACAGTGCTAATGTCAGACATATGTGGTAGTGTTAGGGTTACATTGTATGGAAGTCATCTTCTATATCTACACTGGTGTAATGTTCAAATAAGACCCAGTCTACTAGTGGTTGGTGGTACATTACAGTCATTGTATGACCTTGTGAATCACTACTGATTTCACTACCAGTTAGGAGAGCCTTTAACGTGATGCCATGCATCCTCCATCCTTTTTTTTTTCATCTGGCCACATGACAGCCTTCCTGCACAGGACTGGGGGAGGTCCTTTTCTCAAAGATGCATGCACACATCATAAAGCAGAGTCCTTCCATGAGCCTCTGCAAGCCATCTCCAGACCACTGCATGTGTGATTCCTAATTCTGTCATGATGTGGTGTACATGTCACATATGGACAGTGGCATTATGTACTGCAATTAAAAACAATAAAAAATAATACACACATACACACATATCCTTGCTATCTTCCATCATTTATATATATGGAGTTTGTTTTAAATGGTAAAATAATGGCTAGGAATTTATGTCCTAAGACCATATGAACATTTCACATGTCAATGTTGCTGTCATCGATATGTGCTATGTTGTTGTCTGGAAGTATAGTAGGCCTAAAACAGGGTATTACAGTCTATGGTGTGAGGTAAGTTATTGATGGCCGCTGCTGACATTTGATTACATCTTACTCCCATAACAGCCATAGTAATATGCCTCCTGAGAACTGTTGACCTGGGATGATACTATGCATATTGTTGGCTTAATAAGGCATGTGTTTTTATAGTGGAGCAGATCTACATTCTACCCAGTTGTCATTCAATCATCACCCATCACAGTGGCACCTGCAGTATGGCACATGTGTGCATGTCAAAAGAAACAGTGCCCACAAAAACAAAACTTTTAAAATCCGCAAAGAAAAGGCACTAGGAAGGAGAAAACCACTGCAAAATGTTAAATAATTGTAGCACTCAACTTTTATTAAAAACATGTGTGCATGTGTATACCTACCATCAGTAAATGCTCTGTGACATACATCAATATAAATTCATACTGACTACATGGGCACATAAATCTTGTTTCATCCACATGTTGTGATATACACAAAATATCACATGTTTTGATTCAATTGCAACCTTGTGGAATCATTGTATGCCCAATTGTGCTGATATTCCCAAGTAGTATTGAGGTGGTCAGCAACCGCGTTGTATGAGTACCAGCATTTGTGCCAGTAACTGTTCTGCATTTGCCACAGCCAACACATTTGTAGTGTGCCCATATATGGTATCAGGCCACTCAAATACAGCTTTCTGATGAACAACATACAGGCATATGTTGTGCAATTGATGTAATTATATGACATTGCTAGATCGGTTTGACTGTGTGAACAGTACCACTGTGTGGCATGTGATGCATAATCAAAAATATATTTGGAGGTGATGTCACAAATTATTTATTAAAATAACTGTGGAATATTAAAGGGAATAGACAACTAAATGCAGAGCTGTTTGTGTAAGCCATCATCCATACTCAACCGGAGAAAACAGACAATCTGCTAGCTGACAGTTTGGATCAAATATTACACCCCCTGTCACCACTGGCCATCAGCCAGAGTATACATGCAAACATTACTCAGCTTATTTTCTCAGGACAGCAGCTCATCTGTGCACTTTCTAAGGCTACAAATACAGAATCAATGGGTGGTGACAACATCCCAGGTTGCCTATTCAATAACTTAAAACCTGACCTAGCAGACACAGCTGGATCCCTACTTAAACACAGCCTCCACACAGCCTATGTTCTTCTTGAAGGGTGTACAGCAGCAGTCATCCATCTGAGGGGGGGGGACATCACATGATGCATGGACTTATAGACCCATAATCCTGACTCTCCTTATTTTTGAGGCAGACCAACAAGTCATCATGGACCTTATAAAAAAGGACACATAGGATCATAGACTCATAGGAGGTTATTAGGCTAAGGTCCCAGGGCTCTTACAAGCCTAGCCAAGTTCAACCAGTGTTCCCAAGGGTGTCTGGTTCAAACAGACACTAAAATCAACAGCAATTGTTCCTGTCCAAGAGCAACACAGGTGGAACCCCTGGGGTGAATTTCCAGTTACCCATCCAATTGCCCAAACTGAGCTTAAATAGGGTCAATGAGGGTCTTTGTTTAACATGAATAGGAAGCTAGTTCCAAAGGTGTATCAACCTCTGTGAGACAAATCTGTCTCTCCAGCAAGTTCTGTTGATGTCACATACCAGGTTGAGGTACTCTGAGCGAGTGACCTACGTGCCATTTGACTTGTGAATGTGCAGCATTTCCATTAAAGTTGGGTCCAAGATTGCTCTATATGCAAGGCACAGGTCGTCTCTGAGTAGTCTGTAAGACACACAGTAAAGTCTGTCCACATAAGACAGATGTTGAAGACCCTGAATTTTCTTCATAAGAAACCTTTGTGATCTCTCCAATTGCTGCAGGTGTTTGGAAAGGAACAAATCAAAGGGAGTGCTTACTGTATTATTGGCCTGGTGAGGGAAGATTACAAGTGAGTTATAGCCTCTTTTTATCTGGAGGCAATGCCCTTATTTATGAGATGAGCAATATAAAATGCCCTTGTCACCATTGTGGAGACATGGTGATTGAAGTTAACTTTGCTGTCAACCTGTGTGCCCAGATCTCTAACCATTGACTGTGTGCTTAGGGTATTGCTATTGATGTGGTAGTTTGCAGGAAAATCACCCTTGCTGAAGAGGTTGACAATGCATTTTTTTGCATTACGTTTAAGACTGTGTCTTTGGCACCAGTCATTAGTCTGCGTAAGATCTTCTTGCATGATGTTGACATCGCTGGAAGGTTTCAATGATCGCTCCCAGATTGCAGTCATCAGAAAATTTGTCAGCCACAGTCCTTTAGTTTTAGCCTGTACTTCGAAGAAGTAGCTTATGAACAATAGGGGTCCCAGAACCAATCCCTGTGGAATGCCACTGGTTATGGGTCTGATGGAGGAGGTGGAGTCCTCTATTTTGACCATATGAGTTCTATCAGTGAGCCAATTTGGAACCCACCTGACAATATATGGGCTGATATCCAGCTGGGTGTGTTTATCAATGATGCTTGAGTGGAAGATTGTGTAAAAGGCCTTGGCTAAGTCTAGGTAGGCCATATGCACAGATTTGCCCTTGTCTAGGGCTTTGGTGACTGTCTTGAAGAAGTCCATCAATTTAAACAGGCACAATCTCCCCTTGACAAAGCCAAACTGGGTGGGGTCGTACATTTGGTGATTTTCTTTATCTTTGTTAATAATGTCCATGATGATTCATTCCATGGCCTTACAGATAAGGCTGGTCAGGCTAATGGGTCTATAGTTCCCCAACTCTGGGGATGCAACCCCTTTGTGCAATGGGATGATGGTAGCTCTTTTCCATTCTGTTGGGATGAAGTCAGTGCTTAGCCTGTGATTGAAAAGCCTGCTCAGTGGCGATGCTAATTCCTGTTTTAACCCATGTAGAACACAGCTCGGGATATTGTCTGGTCCAATACAGGCTGTGTTTTTGGCCTTGAAGAGGGCATTTAAGATCTGCTCCTTGGAGATACTAGGTGGGGGACAGGTGTTAGCAATGCTTTGGGTTACATGTGGCGGGGAGACAGGAGTGAGGTTTTCACTGAACCTGTCAGCCAGGAAGTTTGCTATATCCACATGTTTATGTATGTAGTACCATTAACTCTGAGTTCAGCACAAATCTGGGCCTTACTTTTGAGATTACGGATGTAACTAAAGAACACCTTGTGGTTATCCTTAGTTAGGGAAGCCAATTTGGATTTGTAGTTAGCTTTGGAGGACTTCACTAGGAGTCTTATTTGCTTGTTTAAGTTGAGGAGAGAGTATTTCCAGTTTTGAGACTGTTCCTTCATACTCTTAGACAGCAATTTATTTCTTATATTGTATAGCCTATCAATGGCAGTTGTCCACCAGGCAGGTTTGTTTTTCCTTGAAGATTTTGCTTTGGTTCTATCAGGTATGGCACAGTCAATACAATAGTACAGGTGCTTGAATAAAGCATTGGTGTACAACTCAGCATAGGTATCTGTTCCAATAGTGGGGGGAGGGGCTATGAAGCTATTTATGCCATCATGTAAGTGGTTGTAATTGGCCTTGGAGAAGTTTTCTAGTCTAGCTGTTGTTATGGGGGGGGGGGAGTCTTGTGTTATAGTTACTTCTAGCGAAATTGATTTGTGGTCACATCTCACCAGGGTTGGCCACATACTGGGTGGTGGTGCAGCAGTCCCCCATGTTGGTGAGCACCAGGTCCAGGATGTTTGATCCCCTTGTGGGTGTGTCAACCAGCTGGTCCAGGGCATTGAAGTTAACAAAGTCCAGGAACCTTTGGGCAAGTAGGTTAGAACACATATAATTTAACCAGTCTATGGACTGGTAATTAAAATCACCCAAAACCAGGGTTTTTGGCTGTATCGTGATTGACTCAAGTAGATCCACGTAGGCTGAGTGGATGTCCTGATTCATGGAGGGGGTTCTATGGATGGCAATGACCTGAAGATGGGTCTTGCCTACAGTCAATTGCACCTGCAGTAATTCGAGGGAATTGTGCTGTTTAACCAATCTAGAGCTGTATTTATTTTTAATGAATATTAATTCACAACCTCCTTTAGTTCTCACGTTTTCAGTTTGTGGTCTGAACATGTGGAAGGAATTGTAATCTGGTATAGTTGGGGTGCTCTGTGCATCCTTAAACTAGGTCTCAGTGACTGCACAAATGCCAGCATCTTCCAGGGTGAGGACTGCTTCCAGTGAATGCAGTTTCTGGTTTAGACTCCTAGCATTTAGCAGCATAACCTTGAGGTTGTTTTGAGGTTGTTTTTAGAGGGTATTTTTACATCAGAAATTTTGTTCTTGTGACATTGCCTAAAAAAGGTACTACGGGGATGGCAAGAGCCTTAGCCAGTAACCAAAATCCCAGGGGTGACAGATGAAGACCATCTCTGGAAGCATTGAAGTCTGTCGACCATGTCATCCTAGGCTGACAGATACTGGATTCCCTTTGAATGACACCAGAAAAAAAGCCAAAGCACAGGTAATCTCTCAACTGTGCACCATACTCATGTTTGATTTGCTAAGGCTACATCATGTCTGTTCATAGGTTCATAGGTTCATAGGTAGGTACTAGGCTATTGGCCCTAGGGCCTGTATAGGCCTAGCCAAATGGTACCCTGGGTTTTGCCACCCAAGAAAATTATTTTCCTGTGCCGCTGTCAAGCAGAGCCACAGAAGTGATCCCTGGGGTGAATTTCCTATCTCCCATCCAATCATCAAGATTTTTCTTGAAGAGTGCTAATGAGGAGCTTTGTTTGTTATAGATAGGTAGTTTGTTCTAGCCTATGGGAAGTCTCTGGGACAGGAATATATCCCTCCAGCATGTTCTGTTTATTGTGTTGACAAGGTTTAGGTCCCTAGAGCGTGTAGCTTGGAGGGATTGGGATTTCTTTAAATGCAGCATGTCTAACAGCTCTGGGTTTGACATAGCTTTGTATGTTAGGCAGAGATCGCCTCTGAGAAGTTCACCAGGGGCATGCGTGAGGAAAACACTGTCATTCTGCATAACCTGACCTGGTGAAGGCATATGACACAAATTCACACTCAGATGTACGGGCAGTGTCTCAAGTGGGCATAAACATCTATATCATCAACTGCATAGAGAAATGGATCACAAACAGGGCACATTATGTCAAAGTGTGTGAAGTCATCTCTGTCTAGACTCGAATGACTGACCAGGTGCGTACCTCAGGAACTAGTACTTGGCCCTTTCCTGTTCATTATTAAAGTCTTTGATGCCAAGGCAAACTTAAACATTCTTTGTCTAATGAGCTTTGTGGAGGACTGCAAATTGTGGACAATCACTGAATCCAAGATTTGTATTGGTATAAAGCAGACACTATTAACACACACAAAGGATTGTTGCCAGAGGCATGGAGACACAGTAGGTGAACACAGATTCATGTGGGGATTATTTCCTTAATGAAAGCAAATAAGCAAGCTAATTATAATATAGACAGCACACCCCTATGAGCAGACCAAGTAGTATGTGACCTGTGTACTCAGGTAGATACTACACAGAACTGCCAGAAGCATGTGCCCACAGTGGTGACTATTCCCTTGTATGTAGCACAACTCTTGAGTATGTGCAGGACATCCCCATCAAAGGGCATTATAGTCCCACTGTTACCAGGCCTCATCACAGCAATAACTGAGTACAATACACCCTTTTGCATGTACTTCTGAACACATCTTCCAGGGATGATTTACTAAAGTGTATCACTTTTGCCACAGTGAGCTACCACACATCTTTTCGGCCATACCTATGTATTCTTTTTCTGCATAACCATTATGAATTGACAGTGCAGACCTCCCTTCAAGGTGTAATACAAAATGTATGTGTGTGATATGTGTTCCTGTGATGCCCCCAGTAAATGCATACCTCATTGACAACATTGATGGCATGGGGTACAGTTGTGCAAGTGTGGACTGTGGCATATATATGCCCTGCAAACCTGTCAGCTACCAGGATTGACCCTAATTTAAACTACAAGTGTGAGGGTGTCCTTCTTAACACCTCTGAAAGGTATTAGTTATTGTGGAAGGTGTGCTTGATTCTCTTTCATATTATTGACAAACCCTGACAGCTGTACAAGTGTGTTCCTTTCAGATTACTGACAAACCCTGACAGCTGTACAAGTGTGTTCCTTTCAGATTACTGACAAACCCTGACAGCTGTACAAGTGTGTTCCTTTCAGATTACTGACAAACCCTGACAGCTGTACAAGTGTGTTCCTTTCAGATTACTGACAAACCCTGACAGCTGTACAAGTGTGTTCATGCAGAACATGCATACTAACTCAGAGCCACATATTTTATGTCAATGACACAGATTAATGGTGGTATTATTCTGATATTGCCCATGGTTGTGAGTACATCTGTCTACTGTTGGCCATGTACCTGTTGCTATGTGTCCTGCTTGGTTGAGACCTCTGCTGACATTACATTCATATTCAGGCAACTCATTTTGCACATATTCACAATATGCACATACCCGCAGTGTATATATCATCCTTGATAAATGGTCCTCTCCACAGGGATCATGTCAGGAAGCTTATATCACAACTAATCATCTCCACTGATATGTGACCATGTGTGACAGTCATATAATATACTATAACTGTATGATGATATGACTATATCCAGACAGGAAGTGTAAACAGCAGTATGTACCATATTATGAAGATATGTGATTACTGTTCATGCTACAACTGTCTTTTCTTTGTGGTGTACATATATTGATATGCCCTTATCTGCTGTACATTACCATGTTTCACTTGTCCTCTTCCCCTGTCTTCATTTCTATGATTCATTTGTGTGGCCTTTTTCAATACACACAGTTCACAAGAGTAATTATTTGTAATGCAGTCTATGTACCCTTGCTGATCACCACCAAAACTTTATTTCAGTATTCCTAAAACAGGTTTGCACAGTACTCTGCACTGACTACACTTTTCTATAATGTGTGAGAACTTTATGCATTGCCTTATATTAAACCTTGGTAGTCATTGTGGCTGTCAATGCAATCCCTCACAACTAGTTTTCCTGTAGGTAAACATATCTGCATGTCTGCAGGTGTTCACGCTGCTTTACACGGTTTCCTGGCAGGCAACACTGTTGCTGGTCACAGCACTACACTTGTATTCATGTAAGCTGGATGCATGGCATGCATATGCAATTAGCTCTGCTACTCATCATGCAAACATATAAACTCCATGTAGGCTTTGTGCTAAGCCTACACAGAGTTTATTGAATCCCCGGGAAAGACTTTAGTAAAGCCATAGCGAAACATGCCAGAGTATGTACAGTTATAAAAAAATGTCATTTTTTTGTTTTGGATAATGCATTATTAGAGCTACTAGGGGAGACACAAATGCAGCACTTAAAACCAAGGAAGCCAAAAGGCAAGTGATCTAGCTTCATATAAGCTGATAGGGTTGAATGATTATATTAACATTAACAGTTTTTAGAAAATTCAAAGAACTGGTAATTAACAGTAACAGGAAGTGACATTGTGTAATGACTATCATGGGATTTCAGAGAAAGTTATTTAAGAAGGTTTGTTTGACAATGAAGTTGTTCTAATGAAGTCTTAGTAATTAATTAAGGAAGAAAAAAGTGCTTAACTTCAACACTATTGCATTGTGCTTTCTTCTTTCCTTTGGACTTTTTTTGTCTTTAGTTTTGAGTTTTATGTCTGTTTGCTGGCATTTTAAATCGGAGTTGTTTTAAAATGGTTTGTGATGTCATGCCTGGTTATTCTTCTTTCACTATAAGATGATATCCTCACTCATATTGCCTTGTACAGTGAAACATAGCATTATGTACATATGTTAGTATGCATGCTTGACATCATATATTCGATTGTACTATCTAAACTGATATTCACATATTAACTTGAAACTGTTTTTTTGAGTCGTCATTGAAGAGCAGTGCTGTTCGCATGGCAAAACAACAGAAATTAAATAATGAAATACATAAACGCTACTAAAAATGCCACTGCTATAGCTTCTTACTAAAAATTCCACTGGAAACCATTAAAGCACAAAATCTCAGTGCGTTATATCACACACAGCATTCTGCAGTTAGCTCTCAAAAACTGAAGACATGTCATTGGACTAGGGAATATCTTGCAGATCCACATGGTAGATATGGGTGGTTGGAGAATTACATTCCAAGTACAATCCAACATTTGGGATAAAACATCATGCTCAATGAGAGAGGTAAAAAATCCACACTTAGGATATCTTTGTTTATATCAGTTAAACTGCAATAGTGGAGTATGTAGCCATCAGAGTGCAGGCTTGCAAAGGAGACTGTGCCCCGAACACGACCTTTTCAGAGGCTGGAAAGTCAAAGTGGGTGGAAGACAAGATACTAATTTTTATAAATGTGTAATATAATGCTTGTGGCTTTAAGATCAAGACAGTCTGATTTAGTTCAAGGATGGATACCACAATACAGAGATAATGAAGAGATTACTGGAATGCACAGCATTTAGGAAACAACACCTACTACAAAACATGCAGTCAGAGACAGCATTGATTTCAAAGGTTCTCACAGTGATAGTCAGCCTAGGGCATGCCGAGATGTACAGGTATTCAGTCTAGGTTGCTTCCTCAAAACTGTCTGGAAACTGCACCAATCGCACCCTTTCTTCCTCATCCTGTAATCCAAAACACTATTTGCTTTTGCACAACTTTCAAACTACAGATCAGTTAGCACATTATACTCACCAATATGCAAAGTGCTAGAAATGCAGATTAGGCAACAACTGCAAGGCAGTGAAAAATATTTGAGTATATACAGCATATAAATCAATGTGGTCTCCTAAAGTAATCACATTGCTCATATTTTGTACAAATTACCATAGACTTAAGAATACCTCCTGGCACATTCCTTCTGCATTTTCTGAAGATTTGGACTATATTTCTGAAAATATTCTATGAGACAAACTAAAAAATGTAAACACTATAGTAACAACTGAATCGGTGGCGCACAAATCCAGATATTCTAAAATTCTTTACTTCAACACTAACTCCATAATTTCTTTTTGGATGAGACCAAACTCAGAAGACAAATGTTTCCAGGCATGATCTTGACCTAATATTTAGAAAGTGCAATTATAGCTACCATCTTCTATTCATCAGGGACTTCACCCTTCTCTCATTAAAAGGATTAGTAATGGAATCAGATTTGCTCTAATTTCTCTTAAAAATTATGATGAATCCCATGAGATCACATTGCCTACCGTTACTTTACCTGTTGTTTTCCATTTGTCAATATTCTAGGATCCTTTCCTCTTTCAAACTGGGATCAGCCTTCTTATCCTATGTATTTTGACTAACTGTTACAATCAAAATGTCCTTCCTCTTCTTTTATATATTACGAACAAAAACATTCATTTAGTAGCTCTGCGTTCTCCCCCTTCTTTTAACAGCACCCGCACTTAGGTTTAATAATCTAGCTTGGGAGGAGATGTGCACATGGATTTTGTATTTGCTATGTGAAAAATATTTTTTTGTAGTAGTGAATGGGAAATTTTGCCAGAATTTTATTATATTATTTCCTTTTATTTTAACTTTTTTTCCTGATAGGAATGAACTGTATTTCCAGGGATTTGATTTAGGTGGACAGATCTGTTTTAGGAGGTATGTGTGTGGAGTTTGTGTGTTCGTAGTATGAAATGTTACTTTTCTACACTGTGAAGAATGGGAAATGCAGTCTGCATTTCAGTTTATTTATTTTTTATTTTATTTCTTTTTATAATTGAGTTTGGGGTTTGTTTTGAGTGATCTGGAATATTTTGGGAGTTTCGTCATCTGTGCTGCATATGTAAAGATTGATTTTAGTTTTTAGCAAGTACTGTAAATATGATAGGTTCAGAGGAATTTTAATATTTTTGATTATCCACAAAAAGTTTAGATATATTTGATGATGCACCGAGAGTATAGAGAAAAAAATATCTACTCGGTATACTAGATAAATTTTATTACACACGTATCTGGCATCTGCAATTAGGATAAAAGGTTTTGTCTCCTCTCATGACATAACTAATTATCTTTTTGTTTTTGCTTTTGTGATGCTCAACCTATTCTTCCCGTTTTTAATGATGTGCCTTTCCAACTTCATCTTTTTTGTTTTGTTATACTTTGCAGGTGTTATTCTTTGCTCAAAAACTGTGGGCAAAGTTGGGTGACAAAATCCCGAAATCAGAGACCATTTTTTTTATATTACTCTAACTCATTTAAAAAAATACTAGAACAACATGTTTTGTATTATCAACATGCATTTTCTGAACAACAAGAAGTATGAAACTCTAATGTCTGGCATTACTTACTGACTGTAATCCCCTGTGATTTATGAGAAAATCAAAAGTTTTATGAAGGGCAGGGCAAAAGTATGAGGCAAAATCAGGGCTGCTCTGCAAAATTCTGTTCAGCTTTAGTATTGTTTTAAAAATGGATATACTTTCAGCATACAGGCAACAGGTGTAAGAATACAAGAGAAAACCTGCAGTAAAACTGCAATTCACAGCAGTGAATTATTTCATGGGGAACATACACTCTCACATCTTGTACTACAAGTTTTAAATAAAAAAATATGAGGCTTCACCAGGATGGTGAGGTCCTGATTTGTAGGTTGTGGAAAGTTTCACATTTGTTGTAAACACCATTCTACAACAGGTATCCTTTCTGGTTTGTTGTTTTCAAGTATACAGGGATAGGGAGTGATCATTAATTACATAAGACAAAATATCTAAGATCTTTTCATGATTAGAATTATTTCCCAGTACAGTATGGTTTTCGTCCTTGCACACATGGCAGTTTTGATGGAGATGGTTATGACCTGGCTCAAATCATCACAGGGTGTTGTTGTTTATGACAGCACAGATTATTTGACCAATCTGTAGTAAAGTCACCCATTATAACAATTTTACAGGTCTATATTAATTTGTCAAAAAATGATTTCAGTGAACAGTCGTTCATCGAACACAAAACAAACGGCCTTTCATCGAATGTTCACTTCAGCAAACATTTTTCTAAAAGAATGGAGTTAATTGTCTAGCATTAGGAAATTTGGCCTTTTCCCAAATGTAGTGCAAACTCGGAGTTGGTATATATAAGTGGGGGGGAGGGGTGCAGGTTGGAGGATGACCCTAAAAATGTATCTGAATCTACTAGTCAGGACGTGACTCAAACTGATATTAAAAATACAATTAAAAATACAATTAACTTTATTACTACCTTTAGCAAAAGTAGTCATGTATGTGTAGACATTCTAGAGAAAAATTGGGAACTGTTTAAAATGTATCCACTTGTTTTTGAAACATTGGGTGAACACCCAAGAGTGGTTTTTAGGAAAGGAAATAACCTTAAAACATTGCTGGAAAGTTATAACACACCCCTAGTACGTAACCCAGGGATGTTAAAGTGTTATAACTGTAATTTCTGTAGACATGTGGAGGAAAGAAATTGTTTTCAGATTAATGGTATGTCTTATAAATTGAAACATAGATTTAACTGTAATTCCACCTTTATTATCTACTTGGCTAAATGTACATTCTGTCCAGTCTTCTATATAGGAAAAACAGAAAGAAGACTTAGGGACAGAATGTACGAACACTTATATGCCATAAAGAAATGTAAACATGAAAACACTCTAGCTAAGCACATTTCTGTTTACAATAACCATATTTTCAAGTTTGTGGCCATCGATCAAGTCATCATTGACTGCAGGGAAGGACTAAGACCACTTAAACGTGAAGAACTAGAACTGGTATGGCAAGTGAGGTTAAATGCTTATAGTCACCCTGGTCTAAACGATTCTTGTTCTATCAGTAGTTTATTAAAACTGAACAGTCTTAAGAGGCGACTTGGTTTAAACATACTTTCATTAAACTAGCCTTTGTTATTGGGCTTAAATTAATGATTATTTAATGCCCTATAGTTGAATCATTTAGATTATTATTATTATCCTTTGCCTAAAATTTTTGGTTAACATGAGTAGCTGTGTGTCACACTATTTATTTCTTGTTTGACTTATTATTTTTATGTCTCGAGAAGAATTGGTTACTGTCATTTTAAATTGAATGAATTGGAGGTTTTACTTGGTCACATGGTAATGACATTTTTAATTGCCTAGATTTTATATATAAGGAAATTTCCTACAGGTTTTATTCATTTCTGCGGAAGTCAGCTGATCTAGCTGATGAAAAGCGCTTTAAACAATTTGGAATAAATGTGCTACTTGGACTGTTTGGTTGCCTCCGTATCTGTACTTGAAGAATATATATTAAAAAAATGATAAGCTAGTATATTGCAATAGGGAATGGGTGGCAAGCTGAAAAACAAGTTCATAGTTACTAGGCATCTCATCCAAAGGAGGACATACTCAGGACTGCAGCACCCACCCCCTTAAAACACGTGTATATGTATATATATATATATATGCTGTGGGAGTAGAACCTACAGCCCTCTGCATCGAGATGCAAGTATGCTACCTGCTGTGCTACTAACACTGCTTTAAAACTCTATGACACAATAATGATACCATTTGCTAAATAAAACAGTTGCACATTTTAAGCAGACATAGCATGAGCAGCAGTAACTTTCTCTTCCTTGAAGCTCACACTTCCTTGAAAATGCACTTGAAAATAAATTCCATCTGCTACACACACACACACACACACACACACACACACACACACACACACACACACACACACACACACACACCCCTCAACCTCATAGTGCAAGAAATTTGGACAAAGCCTAAAATAAATAGGGACAGATTATAAATATTGCTCTCTTGAACTTAGAAAATTGCTAGAATAACAGGATTTGTGTTAGTATGCATTTTTCTAAAGGATATGATGTCTAAAACTCAAATGTCTGCTATTGTTTAGCAACTTCAATCCTTTTTAGGAGGAATATGGGGTATAAATCTGGACATTTCGCAAAGAATTGGACTGCAGAAGGGTATGCTACCTCCCTCTTATACACACACACACACACACACACACACACACACACACACACACACACACACACACACACACACACACACACACAGACACACACACAAACACACACACACACATACACACACACACACACACACACACACACACACACACACACACACACACACACACACACACACAAATACAGACACACACACACACACACACACACACACACACACACACACACACACACACACAAACACACACCCCTCTTAAACACTTAAACACACACTCGCACACACCTACCTCTCACTTGTACATTCATCCGCAGTTCAAACAACTTCTGGAATTTAAATTCCACACAGGAGTGGAAGATGAAGATGTAAACCATTGGTTGCACAGCTGCAGAAGACGAAAACAGGTCGCAAACACCTGTTGCGTCTGAGACTGGACACAAAGGGCATTCTTAAAGAAGAATGCGCTGAAAAAAAAAAATTTTTTTAATTATACTGCAGTGGTGGTGCTGCGGTAGCGTTGTCGCCTCACAGTAAGACATCCTGTTCGATTCTAAGCGAAAGCGTCCTCTGTGTGGAGACATGCGTGAATGGGTGTACCTTCGTTGAAAGTTGTGAGTCAGGGCTGGCAACTCGGTACGTAAAAATCTACTGCCAATCATTAGCGGGCCGGAGTTCCGCTATGGCGACCCCTAACCGGGAAAAGCCAAAAGAAGAAGAAGAAGAAAATTAATCTCTCGGCCAGCTGGTTCTAGAGGGGTGCAAGTGCACCCACTTGCACCTGCCTGCAGGCACCCTTGATTGCAACTGCGAATATTAGTGGTAGGGAGAAGAAAGACACAACAGCAATTAAGACTACCTTACCTGCAGTGGGTGTGTCACCCAGATTACACTTACAAAGTGTAGAAGTAACTGTAGCAAGCTTTTCAATGGAAGTGAAGAGCACACATTTCTCATTTTTTTAATCAATAGCCAAACTCTCCTGCTTTTGCTCAAACCTGTATTTTACTGCTTTGTAATTTTATCATACATTTTAATGGCAATGATACAAAATGCCCTATAGACTACATGTCTGAGAGTACAGCACAAATAACGGACGACTGAATACAATACAAAGAGAAGACAGAGCTGCATTGGTGCAAACAATATTCATAACTGCTTGTATGATCACTTATTTCACTAAATATGTAAGGAATACATGTACAAACAAGTGAGTGTGTATAAGTCTATATGTCTTCTTAATGTTGTGGAGGAAATGGTATGCACAATGATTTGCATTCCTGCTGAAAAGCTGCTTCTGTGGCAACGATTGATAAGACACCCCCAGTGTGTTTTGTAGCTTCATTAGTCTGACAGTTCAAATTCCGACTTGTGCCAAACTCTATAAGTTGTGTTGAAAAGTATTGATTATGTCATTTCTGTTTCCTTTTTTAAGTTTTTAAGCCGCGATGGTGCAGCAGTAGCATTGTCGCCTCACCGTTCGAAAGACATGCGTGAGTGGGCATACCTTCTTTGAAGACTGGGCGTCGGGCTGGCACCTCGGCACCATAAAAATTGACTGCCAATCATTAGCGGACCGGAGTTCCGCAGTGGCGACCCCTAACCAGGAAAAGCCAAAAGAAAAACAACAACTTATTCTTTTTTTTAATAATTAGTATT
Organism: Protopterus annectens; assembly: GCF_019279795.1. NCBI lineage: Eukaryota > Metazoa > Chordata > Ceratodontiformes > Protopteridae > Protopterus > Protopterus annectens. Next base: position 368,483,652 of record NC_056731.1, read on the forward strand.
TGTGCAACATGCGGCTTACTGCAAATACAGTTAAACAGCAAAATGATACAGACAGCATAAATTAAAGCTGTGAATCAAGTATGTGTCTAGCACATCTGTTAAACATGATGAATCACACAGCACATATTATATGCAGGTCAAGGTTCAAGTCTCACATTTGTATTTTACTTCTGAAAACTAATAAACCCTTTTTACAATAATAATCCATGCTGAGCTTTGCTAATCTCATTTGGGCATTGCTCACCTCTGTGAAGACACTGTATAATGGCCCAGGCAACAAGCAGACATTGTCATATTCATAAAAGATATATTGTTCATCCTTTGCTACCCATCATGCAAACACTCTAAGTGGCATTGTGAGATGGTCAGCAAGCTTCCACAACAATTGCAGGTCCAGAACACCTGCAGACAATAGGCAGACACTTGTCAATTTTTAAAAGGATACATTGTTGCATCTTTTGCTGCCCATCACACAAATACGCTAAACAGTGTTGTACAATGGTTAGCAAGCTTCCACAACACCTAGAGGTCTAGAACACCTGCAGAAAACAAGCAGCCACTTGTCAGTTTCAAAATGGATACATTCAATTATGTGTGGTTTGCCACCATGCAAACACACCAAGTGACATTATGCGGCAGGCAGAACACATACATAGTAATGAATGTGAAAATATACAGTTACTGACTAATTGCTCCTGGGGCAGAATGTGTAGGTTAAGCGCTACAATATAGGTGAGTCTGGGTTCTAATACAGCAAAGTGCCAAATTTTATCACTGATGTTCCATTTTACTTTATATAAAAATGAACATTAGAAAAATAATTACACATATAAACGTACCTCTCAACTGTTTAGATTTTCACAGAATGCCCAGATTTTTGCTTCATATTTTTTGTCTGTTCCTCATAAAATTTGTGGTTTTCTGGCAAATCACTGGGATGATCTGAGGATTGAAGTCACCAAATAATGGCATACATTTGCGTTGCAGACTTCAAAATCCTTCATAAAATGTAATATGTTAATGCAAACTCTGTTACTTTTGCAACTTTCTAAGTTTATACGAGCAATATTTAAAATCTGTACCTATTTTTGGGCCTTTGTCCCCTCATTTTGTCAGACTTTGTCCAAATTTCTTGCATTAAGAGGCTGAGAGGTATGCATATAAATAACTATCTATAGCAGGTGCATTGAGCATACACATATATTATATATATATATATATATATATATATATATATATATATATATATATATATATATTAAATATATAACCGTGGGTATCAGTAAAATTATGGTTGGTCTAACAAACAAGGTCTTAGATGCAACAAGCACTCTGCACAGTAATGACTGTAAAAAATACAACTGCAGCTTAACCTTCCATGTGGCAACTGGTATAAGTTAATGATCATAATACAGGTAAACCAGGATTCTAATCTAGCACACTCCCCATTTTATTAATGCTTATCTACTCAAAGTTAAATAATAAAGAAGAAGCTAAACGTGATTATAAATAACAATAACTATGTGCAGCACTGGAGCTCATATGAATTAAATGTGTAACTGAGGGTATACTGACAATTATGTTTTTGTAATTAAATTTTTCTTTTCTGGCCTTGGATGGACTTCATAGTTCAATGATAGTCATATACACATGAATTTATAAACCAGGACCTTGTTAGGTCACACACATTCATAGCTAACCCCTCACTATTTCATGTGTATATATAACGAATGACCACATCTGGCAAGCACTTCTTCTGTGACAAGGATAAAAAACACATGTGGAAGAATATGTTTTGTCTATGTTACATAGGTTTGAATCTCACATTGTACAAATTTGATTTTATCACTGTGTAAAGCCACATAAAAAATGTGCCGGGTCATAAAATTTATACACCCAATACGTCTGTAAAATTTAAGCAACAGATAGGTACAGCAGCAACCAAGCCATAAACTAATGGCAACTGTCACATTACCCTTCCTATTTCATATACTGCCTTCCTCTCTGTTTGGCAATATTGCTCTCCACTTAACACTGTACAAACATGGTTGGCATGGTTGTTTGGGTTTGTACACTTTAAAATGTGATAACACAAATTGTCGGGAAAGCACTCTAACTGTTGTTGTTTGACCTGTATGGACATATGAGGAGCTAGGAGGTAAGATACCCAATTTAGGGCTCAAAGATGGGGTGTAGAGGAATCCAGAATATTCAATGGAGTCCTGGTAAAGTGCCACAGCCATAGCTACTGCAGGGGGACTATACCAGGTCTCATTATAAATCAGAGGCTTGGAATAGTCTGGCCAAGGCTGTTTCCAGTGTGACTAGCATTCACCACACTGGAGAGCAAGGCAGGAACCACTGTAAAGACCTGAAAAGGCACAAGCAGGAACATTCAGCCAGTGGCTGGATGAGTTTAGGACTGCTGACATCTCATAGTTGTGTAAGTATACAGATAAAGATACTTTAAAATGATATACAAAGCTGGATATAGCCAAGACTGGTATACATAATGCTCTTCCCTTTTTCTCCCCTTTTTCTTTTACAGCCACCCAGGAGATTGCAGTGAACAGGGATGCCCATGATGAGCGTTTGGAAAGACTTAGAGAAGAAAGGGGTATGCATGCACTGCAACATAACATTGATCTTGTATACCTTATTAGAAAATTAAGCATGCATATCTTTAGTGTAAAATCAAACATGCATGCTTCAGTTTGTAGCTCAAGCCAACTGTAGGAGTCAATTGTAATAGTGTATGCAGATGTTTTGGGTTCAAATCCCACAAGTAGTAAATATGTCATAAAATAATTTAAAAATATTGCATAATAATTTCAACAAAACTGGCATACATGCCATACTGTTAATCTGTATCATTTGAGCAATATATGCATATTGTAAGGATTACTTAGAACAATCACCCATCATAGTTTATAGTTTTAAAATAATATATTCTTAAAAGTAAAATTATTATTTATATCATACTAATCTATTGTATGCCACATATGATGGTGCTAAATATTTTCTTCTTTTGTCTCTTAAGCCACCCCTTATCTCTCTCTTTTCTTTTTATATGTGTGGTCACAATGTTCTGACGTCATAAATTTCTGACAACTCACAAAATGATTTACAGCGCAGGGAGGTAGGGCAACCAGTGGGACTCAGCCTGCTACCCCTCCCAAAGCTGCTGCACCATCACCCAGCACATCTGGAACACAACCTGGCAGTACTGCCCTGCAGTCCCTGTACTACCTGAGCCCTCAACATCAGGTAGCATTACCCTAGCAACTGGTGCAGTGGTACCCTCCGTGAGTTTTTGCAAAGGTGGTGATTTTGTCATCCACCAGAAGATGCCAGGCATGGTGTGTGAAGTCATGGAAAGTACCATTCATGCACACCTCAGCTGGATGGAGAAGATGCTTGCCAGAATGTTGGGCAAAATAAAACATCAAGCACTCCAACAGCAGGCTGAGGAGGGGGGTGGTGATGATAGTTCTTAGGTGAGGACTAGATTCTCACTCTCCCCATGTTTGATGTACATGGGAAACCGATGTCTCCTTCCTATCCCTAATCATGGTGTCCCCCAACTTGTTGTGTCCCTCACCATCCCTGTCTCTTGTCTTGTTTGTCCTGTTTGTCTATATCCACTTCCTCACCTAACCTACTTACCTGACCCTGACATACCTATGTCCCTTACCCAACATTTCTCTCTTACTGAAGTAAAAACACAAAAATGGGCACCTGTCTTACATAGCTCTCCACTTCGCACATGTGTTTTCTCGACAAACTTGATTCAGTGTAATTGGCTATAGATTACTGCATTGTTGTCATCCATCTTTGTTGAGCTGACAGTCCAGATTCATCCAATATTCTAACCATGTTCATTTTTCACTGCTGAAGAAGTGGAAAGTTAATACCCGCCTGCATATTTCTATATTGCTTCCTCTTTGTTCTTCCACCTGCTTCTCCCCATTTCACCACTTTTCTATCTACCCCATTTTCACACCTTTAATCTAGTCAAAAAATAGAATCACACACATGGCAGAAATACCTACTAATGAAGTCTTTTACTTTTTCTCCTGTGCATTTGCACAGAGTTTGGCATCACATACCGATGTCGTGTGATGGTGAATTGCTCTTCACATCCTATGGCATGGTGCATTTACCTTTGCGCAATGTTGCTTAAACTCACTGTGCCAAGGAAACACACAGTTAAACTACAATAAAGGCACTCATATTAAAAATGTCATATAAATGTATTTAGACTGATGAATGTATAAATATGCAAATCCATATGTGTACTGTTGACATAACTCGAGTAGTGTTTTTATTTATATAGTACTTCACTGTTGTCAGTCCCTCTCACATGTGCAAAAATTATCATTTGTAATTATTTAATTATATTATCAATACATATGTAACACAATTAGATTGAGATGAACCCTATATACTCTGTGCTCAAAATAAGGGCTCACTGCTGTTATACCTACTGCCACAGAGACAGCTAGGCAGCAGATGTTCTTCTTCCACTCAGTAGTGTCCAAAGTGCTGACTGCCACACCTCTCTGCTTAGCATTTTTGCAAGGAAGGAAAGCAAATCAACAGAACTCTCAGGTTTCTCAATGAAGCAGAGACTCACTTATGCTTGTCACATAACTGCAGACAAATGGAGACAGCAGTACAAATACTTTTTTAATGTTAAGGAATTTATGACACAACATTTGCAATATGAACTAATTATGAATACCATAGTATATATTAGCTGTGTCTACCATAGCCAGTATGGATAAGTACTTTTCATTTTCAAGTAGGAGTCCTTAAATGTGCTTCTCACATGCACAAACACTTTGCCATCGATCGCACAAACCAGCTGCTCGGCGGTGAGCTATGAAAAGTGCTTATTAGCGTGTATTACTTGTGTTTAGTTCCCATTTCATTTTCATCCCATTAAAATCCATGCAAAAACACAACCAAAAGGGAGCACTTTTTGCTGACTGAAAACATATTTACACTGAGTCATGTGTTACCTGCACTCATGCACTTGAAACTTGGTATGTCAGTACTAATTCCCAAATGTCATCTACACTACAAGAATAAATAGCAAAACTGCATTGCTACATACAATGTACACCTTTATAATGACAACAGACATTCATATTGTCTTATGCATGTATTAATGTGGACAGCAATTCCTCACAAATATGAACACACATTCATACACAGTTGTATTCATGCTGATCACAAAAAATGTGCGAGTCTCATACCTCTCAACCTGGAAACATCAAAAATCTGGACAAGGCCCATGAAAGATAGGTACAAATCTGTACACTGATTAACATATAATTTGCATACTTAATTATGTAACCCCACCCACTCCAATGGAATTGTGGGATACCAACTTTCAAACGCAAACTAAAGAAAAGACAACCAAAATATGGCACCAGTGTCCCTCTGCAGCCATTCCAATGTCCCTTTACCTGTCTATTTCACCCTATTTACCATAAACACTAATGTGTGCATACTGCTTTACTTCTACAATGATTTTCTGGATTTTATTTTTACATTTTACAGCACAATGCACAAACACTCTTCTAAGTTGGGAACTGCTGATTGAGGGCTCAGTGTCTGTTATTCTAAAAGTGTATTAATTCTGGTTTAAGCACTTGGGCTTCAGGCCAGTTATTTTACATTAAGAGGGTTCGTTTTCTACACTCTTGTGGGAGGAGAGGCTGGACTCTGCCCTTCTGAGCTGGGAATTTCTGGTTAAAGGCTTATAGTGCCTGCATATTTGAACTGCTTCTTACTGAAATTGGTACACCTTGTTTGCTGTAGCATAGACTAGATCCAGGCCTGTTGAATCTAGCTTTGTTTGTATAACTTGAGCACTAATCCAGGTATTCAATTGTATTTATTACTGCTTGGTAATAACTTGATTAAAGTGTAGCTATCATTCTAAGTCTTTTGGATTAAGCACTTGGGCTTCAGACCAGTTGTTTTACGTTAGGAAGGTTTGTGGCCTGCACTGTGGTGGCAGGACAGGTAGCTTACATCCTTCTAAGTTGGGAACTGCTGATTGAGGGCTCAGTGTCTGTTATTCTAAAAGTGTATTAGTTCTGTTTTAAGCACTTGGGCTTCAGGTCAGTTATTTTACATTAAGAAGGTTCGTGGTCTGCACTCTTGTGGGAGGAGAGGCTGGACTCTGATGTCCCGCTCACCAGGCTTAACAAGGAGAAGGTCACGGTGAGCTGCCTGTCGGGCGCTAGGATCCGCCACATAACACACGCACTCAGGTCACTCCAAGGCAAATACAAATATGACTCAGTCATTGTCCATGCTGGTGTGAATGACCTGAGACGTACCTCCCTGGACTACATGAAAAGAGACATAGAGGAGCTCTCTGAGCATGTAGCCCAGGCCGGTATGACCCTGACCTTGAGTAGCATCTTACCCTCACCAAGAATGATGCCACAATATGGCACAATATATTGGTGTCATTCAAAGGGGATCCAATGCCTGTCAGCCTGGGATGACATGCTCGACAAGCCACGATGCTTTGCTAGGGACGGCTTGCACCTGTCACCCCTGGGCTTTCGGATATTGGCAAAGGCTCTTGCTACCCCCATAGTGCCTTTTTTAGGCAAGGCTCAAAAGACAAACCCACCTCCATAGGTATCACAAGGGATAAGAAACTAAGAGTAATGCTACTCAACGCCAGAAGTCTAAACCTCAAGATGCACGAACTCTAAACTCTCCTTAGCATGGAGAACATCGATATCTGTGCAGTAACAGAAACCTGGTTCAAGGCTCCCGAGAGCACCCCAGCACTACCAGGTTATTCCTCATACCATGCTTTTCGGCCCCAAAACTTGGACCGAACCACAAAAGGAGGGAGAGTATCAATATTCGTCAAAGATACCCACACCTCCAGGTTGGTGGCACAGCACGAAGCATCAGAGACTATCCATGTGCAACTAACAGTGGGTAAAACTGCCTTCCAGTTTATAGCCTGCTACAGACCACCCTCCTAAACCCAGAAACCCCATTCGACCTTCCTGAGAACACTGGAAAATATGAAGGTCTCTCCAAATACCATTATATTGGGTGACTTCAACTACCCAAACATAGACTGGGAGCATTACTCTAGCTCCAACACCCTAGCCAAAAGGTTCCTAGAATTTATAAACTCAAATGCTATGGAACAACATGTTACCACTCCCACAAGAGGGGAAAACATACTGGACCTGATCATCACCAACACGGTGACTCTATGCTCCAGACCAGAAGTGTATCCCTCACTGGTAAGATCAGACCATAAACTAATCTCACTGGATATTCACATCCCGACCCCACCCCCTGCCCAGAAAACCACAGTGAAAAACTTCTTTAAAGCAAATTTCACACTCCTCAAAACGGAAGTGGAATCCTTCAAAGCCCCCAGGCCTGTGGAAAATACGGCCCAGACCGCAGAATCCTTTATAAACGCATTCTATGAACACCTTCAGGAATGCATGGATCATGCAATCCCAAATGAAGCCAAGACCGAATCCTCCAAAGGCAGACGCCCTGTCTGGTGGACCCCAGCCATAAACAAACTATACAATAGAAGGAGGAAGCTACTACATGATAGAGCATAATCCCAAAAAGGGAAGGCATCTCTGATCAGTATTAGCAAAAAACTACGGGCACTCATAAAATCATCTAAGACCAGCTTCGAGAGAAAAATTGCACAGGACACTAAGGATAATCACAAGGCTTTCTTTAGTTATGTTAGGAACCTGGGTGGGAATTTCCAGATATGCTCAGAATTAGTCCAAAATGACAAAAAATACACCGAACCCACAGACATTGCCAACATCCTAGCTGACAGGTTCAGCGCAAACTTCTCCCCCCCTCCCCACCAAAAGGGCGAATATCTATCCCAGCAGAGTGCTGCCCCCCTGACATCTCAGATGCTCAGGTAAGAGCCGCCCTCTCCAAAGCAAAAAACACAGCATCAATGGGACCAGACGGTGCCCCGGCTGCATCCTACATGAACTCCAAGAAGAGCTAAACCCAAACATAAAACTACTATTCAATCTCAGCCTTTCTACAGGATATGTACCCAAAGAGTGGCGTACAGCAACAGTGGTCCCTCTCCACAAAGGTGGTGCCTCAACAGATCCTGGAAACTATCGCCCTATAAGCCTGACTAGCTTGGTCTGCAAAGCTATTGAAAGGATCATCATGGACCTCATAAATAAAGATATTGGGGACCTACAGACACTGGATACTACCCAGTTCGGCTTTGTTAAGGGCAGATCCTGCCTCTTAAACCTGGTTGATTTCTTTGAAACAGTCACCAAGGGCATTGACGAGGGGAAGGTGGTCCACACAGCCTACCTGGACCTCGCAAAAGCCTTCGATACAATACCCCACTCGGGCATTATAGATAAGCTCACCAGCTTAAATATAAACCCCTATGTCACTAGATGGGTTGCAAACTGGCTCAAGGACAGAACCCACATGGTTAGAATTGCTGGAGCCATGTCAGACTCCAAACCAGTTGCAAGTGGCATCCCACAAGGCCCAGTCGTGGGACCTCTCTTGTTCGGTATATATTTCTCGGAGGTACAGGCCAACACAGAAGGACTGTGGCTGACCAAGTTCGCAGATGACTGCAAATTGGGCGCCATAATCAACTCTCCAGCCGACACAAGCATCCTACAAAAGGGCCTCATAGAAACAGACAACTGGTGCCAGAGCCATGGCCTCAAGCTAAACGCCAAAAAGTGTACAGTCATCCTCTTTGGCAAAAACAAAGTGCCCACAAATTACCACATAGGTGGTAATCCATTAAGTACAGAAGAAGTAATTCGGGACCTGGTGACCCAAGTTGATATCAATCTCTCATTTGACAACCACGTGGCCAAAGTGGTTAGAAAAACATTTTATATAGCCCACCTAATCATGAAGGGATTCACATCTAGATCAGGGGAGGTCATCGTTCCTCTTTACTCATCCCTCATCAGGCCCATAATTGAGTACAATGCCCCTTTTGGGATGTACCTTACCAGACACCTGCAGCAATTGGAAAAACCCCAAAAGTACCTCACCAAGAGGATCAAAGAGCTCAAACAGATGCCATATGCTGCCCGGTTAAAGAAACTCCAGCTCTACTCAGTGGCATGCCGCCTGCTCAGAGGCGATCTGTGCCTGACATATAAAGCCATGTCTAACCCAGAATTAATGGACATGTTGCACCTCAGAAAATCCAAATCCCATCAAGCTATGCGCTCGAGAGACTTGAACCTCAGCACTGAAATAAATAGGACATGCTGGAGGGACAGATTCATAACCCAGAGGCTCCCTTCACTCTGCAATAAAATCCCAGTCCAGGTTAGGCAGAGTCCCTCATTGACTCTCTTCAAAAAGAATCTTGATGAGTGGATGGGAGATCGTAGGTTTACCCTGGGTATCACTTCTGTGTCACTGTTAGACAGAGGCACAGTATACTAACCTCGAAAAAGGGCATAGCAAAATTAATTTAAAATGGGTGGCGAAAGCCAAACACACTCTGGCTAGGCTTATAAATGCCCTAGGGCAGATAGCCTAGTATGAACCTATGAACCTATAAGGACTCCAGCTTACTATATCTGGAGTCTTTTATGTCTCCTACCTTAAAAAAGGCAATTAAGCTGCCAAAAATTGTGTGGAAGTAACCAAAAGTCTCAAAAAAAAAAAAAAAAGAAATCCACAAATCCCCAGGGAATTGTTTTGTCCCTCTAGTGTAGAGTTCTTCAGAATGTTTCCAAATCCCACTGAATTCTTTCCTTCCTCTAACACTTTACAGTTATGGTTTACTTTTTCCATAATTACACCCAAGCTTATTTTTTATACGTGTTTTGGCTAAGAAAATGTGGCATAATGGAAGCACACTCAGTCAAAAGATAATATCACTTGTGATTAAGCTTCAGACTTCCACACTTCGTATCACAGGCCCTAAAACTCATTATTGCCATCTACAGTTTCAACACTGTATGAATTTGACTGATAGGGGCATCACAAGCCCTAGAGCTCATTACTGCCATCTACAGTTTCAACACTGTATGAATTTGACTGATAGTGGCATCACAATCCCTAGAGCTCATTACTGCCATCTACAGTTTCAACACTGTATGAATTTGACTGATAGTGGCAATGCTTTTTTGACGCATTTCCCTTCTTGAGCTTACTTAAACTCTGCCTTTATTCTTTTCTTTGACATTTTCTTAGCCTGGATTACTCATATCTATGTATTCCCCAAAAAGATATTAAGCATGGAGCAGCAATACGCACAAGACTCTCTTATGATTCACACAGATGTCTCACTCACAAGGCTGAGTAAAGACAGAGAGATTTTATTTTATTTATTTTATTTTTTTATTTAACATTTGTTGACCGGGAAAGTCCGACTAGGTTCCACAGATCCTGTTTTCAGCGGAGGCCCGGGGAGAAATGCTTCCAGATTGTCATGGTCAGTTGCCTAACAGGTGCCAGAATCTGCCACATAATGCATGTAGACAAGTCACTGCATCACAAGTACCAGTATGACTCTATCAAAGTCTATGTGAGTATAAATTACCTGAGACTTACCTCCCTGAGGTAACATTTTATATAGCCCACCTAATCATGAAGGGATTCACATCTAGATCAGGGGAGGTCATCGTGCCTCTTTACTCATCCCTCATCAGGCCCATAATTGAGTACAATGCCCCTTTTGGGATGTACCTTACCAGACACCTGCAGCAACTGGAAAGACCCCAAAAGTACCTCACCAAGAGGATCAAAGGGCTCAAACAGATGCCATATTCTGCCCGGTTAAAGAAACTCCAGCTCTACTCAGTGCATACCGCCTGTTCAGAGGCGATATGTGCCTGACGTATAAAGCCATGTCCAACCCGGAATTAATGGACATGCTGCACCTGAGAAAATCCAAATCCCATCGAGCTACGCGAGAGACTTGAACCTCAGCACTGAAATAAATAGGACATGCTGGAGGGACAGATTCATAACCCAGAGGTTCCCTTCACTCTGGAATAAAATCCCAGTCCAGGTTAGGCAGAGTCCCTCATTGACTCTATTCAAGAGGAATCTTGATGAGTGGATGGGAGATCATAGGTTTACCCCGGGTATCACTTCTGTGTCACTGTTAGACAGAGGCACAGTATACTAACCTCGAAAAAGGGCATAGCAAAATAAATTTAAAATGGGTGGCGAAAGCCAAACACATTCTGGCTAGGCTTATAAATGCCCTAGAGCAGATAGCCTAGTATGAACCTATGAATCTATGAACCTATGAACCTGAACAATACGAAGAGAGATATATTCCTGGACTATGCCTAGAACGCATGGTCTGAGCGACATACAGCTCAAAGACTATGCATTTAACCAGGTTGGTAAGAGACTAGCATTTAGCAGCATTCTACCTTCTCCAATTATGATGCCACAGTACCAACAGAAGGTAAGAGACCTTAGTAACTGGCTTTGTTTTTGGCGTCACTCCAAGGGGGATACAATATTTGTCGGCTTGGGAGGATATGGTAGATAGACCATGGTGCTTTGCCAGGTATGATCTGATCTGTACCTGCCACCCCCCCCCCCCCATGCTTTTGGATACTTGATAAAACCTTGTCCACCCTCATAATGCCTTTTTTACACAGTGCCAACCTAATAAACTTACAGACATAGCTAAACCGACTCAAAATAATCTAAAGGCATTATTGCCCAATGCCAGGAGTCAAAACTCTATCCTATGCAAGCTCTCTTCATCCTGGAGAATGCAGACATCTGTGCAGTTACCAAGACTTGATTTAATGCTGCACAGGTTACCCAGAAGATCATAGCAAGGATATAATGCCTTCCACATTTTTAGGACAGCTGCTGATTAAGTAGGGTCCAAAGGTGAAGAAGTCTGAATTTACATCAAACAGGAACACACCTCAAGGCTGAACAAGCAGAATGAAAAGCTTGAGCTTCACCACATCCAAAAAATGACAGATAAAGTCCCATAGCATATCCTTGCAAGCTGAAGGTTCTTCTCCATGACCAATGAAGCCCAAACCATGTACATGAATGCATTAGAAATGATCCCCATTCAACCCAGCACAAAATTCATAAATGACTTTAACTACTTCTACATTAACTGGGAATCATGCATGACCTCAAACATGCAAGACTATTGATTCCTAGACTTTGTTAACAGAAACACCCTTGAACAGCTAGTCTGCATGCCCACCAGAGGTGCAAATATTCTTGACCTTGTCCTCACAAAAATAGGGGAACAATGCGCTCCCCCATGTAAAGTCCTCATTGGTCATGTCTGACAACAAAGTTGTCTCATTTGAAATAAATATTAAGCTTGGGACCCAGTTTAACCACAAAGCATTTAAACTACTCCAAGGCTAACTACATCCTACAAAGTGACAGTCTAGCAAAATTCCAAGACCCCAAACCCTGAGAACACAGCTGCCTGTGTGGAACTGTTCACAGAAGCCCAGTAGAATCATGTAAATAGCTGTATAGAGACAGCTGTACCTACCAGAAATAAAAATAGGACATCCTCCAAAAACAAGCCACCTTGGTCAAATCCCAGCAAATAGGTTGTATAACAAAGAACGAAAGAAAGACAATCACGTCCAAAGACAGGTAAGGTGTTGCCTAGCAAGGTAAATATTCCCATATCAATCTAAACAAGCAACTCAGGGGACAATCAAGTCCACCAAAGCTAAATTTTAGATACAAAAATCCTCCCAAGCTAAGGACAACCATAATGCTTTCTTCAATTATATCCACAACCTTAAAGGCAGCACTCAACAATGTGCAGAACTAATGGTGACTGGAACCACCCATGTTGAACCAGAGGATACAGCAAATATGCTGGCTGATAAATTTAACTCCAGTTTAATGCCCTATCACCTCCATTCATCCTCCAGGCAATACCCTCCACCAATTCTCCACCAACTATGACTAGGAAGCAGGTCCTCTCTGACCCAAGAACACTGCTTCAATGGGCCCTGATATCACAGGATGCCTTCTAAACAGCATAAAACATATCCTATCAGGCCTACTAGAATCTATATTTAGACCACCTGAAAGGCTTCATGCCAAACAAATGGAAGATTGCAATGGTTATGTCTCTATACAAGGGGGGCCTTTACGGATCCTGAGAAACTACAGATCCAGATGCCTGACTATTCTCATATGCAAGGCCATAGAAAGAATTATCATGGATATGATAAATAGTGACATAAGAAACCTTCAGGATCTGGACTCTACCCAGTTTGGTTCTGCCAAAGGCAGGTCATGTCAACTTAACTTGGTGGACTTCTTCGAGAAGGTCACCAAAGCTATTGGATGATGGCAAAACAGTGCACATCGCCTATATCAACCTGGCAAAGGTGTTTGACATAATACCTCACTTGGGCGTTGTAATTAAACTTATAAAATTAGGCATAAACCCATATGTCACCCAATGGCTAGCCAGCTGACTCACTGATAGGACACAAGAAGTTAGGATAATTAGAATCCACCTCCACAAATTCATTGTTCTGCTGTATTCGACTCTCATCATTCAAATAATCAAGTACAATGCACCCCTTGGCATGTACCTTACCAGGCACTTGCAAATGCTTGAGAGTCCACAGATGTTCCTCCCAAAAAGAATACAGGGAGTAAATGACAAGTCCTATATGGAATGTCTTAAACCCTATCCCTGTACTTATTCTTCTGCAGACTGCTCTGCTGCAGTCTGTGCTTAATCAACAAGTTATTGTCCCATCCCACACTGATGGATCTGCTGCACAGCCACAAAAGAAACAGCGTCAGAAATATCCAATCTAAGGACCTAAACCTCACTTGTGACATAAACAGTGTATGTTGGAGGGACAGGTATGTGTCTCAAAGATCCCCCCTTCTCTGGAGCAGGCTTCTTATCCATGTGAAGCACAGCTCATTCCTAACCCTATTCAAACATAACTTGGACAAGTTGCAAATTTACCCCTGGTTTGGCAGTTATGTTCCTAACTGACAAGGGCAGCCTGTGAACACTTGATGTGTAGAAGCCTACATCATAACTGTAAAATTCTTTGGGCTATTAACACATCAACAATATTTTGGTAAATTTGGGGTAAAATAAGCCGCGGTGGTACAGCAGTAGCGTTGTTACCTCACAGCAAGAGGTTCTCCCGTTCGATTCTCAGCTTGGCTTGGGAGTGCCTTCTGTGTGGAGTCTGCATGTCCTCCCCGCAGTTGGGTAGTGTTCGAAAGACATGCGTGCGTAAATGGGCGTACCTTCGTTGAAGGTTGGGCGTCGAGCTGGCACCTCGGTGTTTCGTAAAAAAAAAATCTACTGTCAATCATTAGCGGACTGGAGTTCTTCTGTGGCGACCCCTTACCGGGAAAAAGCCGAAAGACAAACAACTAGGCTTAAAATGCCTCTGCCTGGTGGCCTAGTAACCACATATGTACCTATGGATTTACGAACATATCAGGAACATATTCAGATTGTTTTAATAACTTGCATACAAAAGAGATTAACTTTTGTGTACATCACTAGAAATAAGAAAAATGGCTCAGATCCATCTAGTAGTATAACAAATGCATGGCGCATGGTGCATCTTCTAGTGACTGCAGCAAACCAAGTATATTAAGGTGTATCCCACTTATTGCATCATTAAGCAACCTGGAAGGCCAGCCAACATATAGTTTTGTTGTAAGAGTGACTGCTTGCCCTGCCACTGATTACCCTGTATTGAGCACTGCCTGTGCTCAACCACCCCACATCATACTAAGTGCCTCATGACTCATCTGATATAAATACAAATATAGCATTAGGGTTTACTCAGCCACTGTAGCTCCAGCTGCACAAATTCCAGTAACTCACATCCAGGGACTCTTAACAACCATTACCTCAACAACTAGCTGCTCACACTTAAACTCGAATGTGAGTTCAACTCTGCAGTTGCTGCATCAACTGCTCTGCTCACGTCCTAAGAGATAGATAGAAGCAAGTGCTTGTTGTGAAAATGTAAGTGGGGAAGGGGAGCAAGAAGGGTGCTATTAGGTTTAGGGAGTGGGACAGGGATTTTAGGTTAACGGAGTTATAGGGAGTTTAGGGTTAGGGAAGGAAATTGTGATTTTAGGTTTAGGGAGTGATCGTGGATGACAGGGGAAAGGGGATTTTAGTTTTGGGCACTGATTTACAGTTTGTGCTTAGGGAGGGAAAAAGGAAATGTTAATTTTATGAAACAATAGAGACTTTAGGGTAAGGGGGAATAGGGATTTTAGGTTTAAGGAGCTATTGTGAACCAGAGGGGAGGGGATTTTAGGTTTAGGGAGTGATCTAGAATTGGAGGGGAAACGAGGCTTTAGGTTTATGGTGCAACCGTGACTTTAGGCTTAGGGAATGGAAGGGAATTTTAGGTTTAGGGGAGGACTTCAGGATTAGGCACTGGGTAGGAGTTTTTAGGGTTAGTTTCAGGGTTCTGTTAGGGATGGCTAGCATTGTGGGGAACAAGTTACCGGGAGTTACAGCACTTGTCAAAATGAACAAGTACTAGTGAGAACATGTGTCTCAAGCCAATGTGTCTTGACCACATATGGTAGACTTGTAACATCATGACCACAGGAAGAAAGAAGAAAGGCAAGTGCTCTTTTGTTACTGATTCAAATCAATCAGGTTTCATGGGATGGGGAAAGGATGGAGAATGAGAAGAGTCAATTCTGATAAGTTTGAAGAATCACTCATAATCAAAGTCCTTTCATGTGACATCAGGTGCTTTATCAAAGCACTTCCTGGCACCAAATGAACATTTTTTTATCAAAACATTTTAGTAATAATAGATAGCATATAATGTTTCCTGCTGCTATTTTATACAATATCTGCACTAAAATGATACCAAGGAAAATAGGACAATCTGTTTTCTAATTTTATCATTATCATACTGACATTTTCAAAATAATGCTCGATTGTGTATCAAACTGCTTGGCTTATGATACTGAATGCATGATTAACATTTGACAAAACTAGTTTGTGCACCAAAATGATGACTGGATGTGCTGATGTTGCTACCCTATGGCACATCATTAAATGTTAATTCTTCTATTGATGATCAGCCCTCCATTTTATTACTTATAATCCATGCTCCCTGCCTTTGAAAGCAGAACACTACCCAGTCCAACTCTACCCTGACATAGTGGTTTAAAAAACGTTTTTCTCATTCAGATAACTAACTGGCTATATAAGAATACTGTAGTTTGGGGTGTACACTGAATACACATAAACAGGAGTATCAGCAGTCATTCATATTTTCATAACTGTCCAGCTGTTCACCTGGAGCCACAATAAGTCTTGTGCTGTATTTCCATGGCAGAACACTGCCTGGGCTTGTAGCTATAGACTTGTGTACTCTAAAAGAATTCTGCTTACCCAGTGGCACTGACTCCTGGTGGTGCTGGTTCCGAATGGCTGCAACCAGGCTGTTACCTGGCCTAGCTAAAAGGGATGCTCCCCTATTCCTTGAAACCTCTGATGCCTGTAAAACAGTAAATATTGATATATGTTACCAAATGAGGAACAGACTGTTTTCTCCAATTTAATAAACATGGTGAAATGCTTCTGACCAACATCTAATATCTCATATTAATCTTTCATTCTGTGTAGTACAGTTAAGATGCATCTGATTTGCACCTGGCTGCCTACTCTTCATAGCTAGGTAGCTAAAAGGGTTACACAAGCAGTGCATGCAGAATACCAGGTATGTTGTCTCAATAATTCTGCAACACATAGCCAAGTGCACGTCCCACTGCCACTTCAACAGTAATTGTCACACAGGTAACATGCGTACATAGACACACACACACACACACACACACACACACACACACACACACACACACACACACACACACACACTCGCGCGCAATCACACATACATGCAAATATATGCATGAAGCACAAAGTACAGCATATTGCTTAAAACTTTCATGACTTGTGCTACTTTGGGGGTCACATTATCAATGATGCCAACATGAACAAAACGTTTTAATAGAGAAAGGCTTGTTATCTCCTCTAATTTTATACTTTGTGGCTGGCTGTTTACAGGTGCACTAGAAAACTCCTAAATTTAAGTTTTTTGTGGCATGAAAGAAGTAATATAAAAACAAAGCAACAGCAACAACAGTTATTTATTTTGTTCTAAATAATCAAGGACACATTCCATTTTATAGTTCCTTAAATTATACCAGTAGGTAGAAACTGACAAAAATAGCTTTGCTCATGTCTTTATATATGTACTATTAATGTTCCTTCATCATTTTACATGGTTAAATGTAATTTTATAATTCATTCTGCCCTAACTGTATAATTTGGAAGTCATTCCAAGATTATACAATCTTTTTCTGTCACTAACTACCAGCCGGAAGTGACTGAATAGCTGTGTTCCACTATTCCGCTGGCTTCATAACCAAAATACTGGAAGTGAAAGTCAAATGCTAATGGGCCATGACTCTGAGAATATCATATGTCCTACACACCTCACCATGGTGTTGGTGAAAGGTGCACTAGCAAACTGAGGCCTGAAATGGTGTGTGTGTGTGTGTGTGTGTGTGTGTGTGTGTGTGTGTGTGTGTGTGTGTGTGTGTGTGTGTGTGTGTGTGTGTGTGTGTGTGTGTGTGTGTGTGTGTGTGTGTGTGTGTGTGTGCGAGCATATGTGTATTTGTGTGTGTCTGTGTGTTTGCCTAATTTTTTGCTAGAAATGTTTTATCAAAGAATAACCAGCTGGCATTGCTGCTATACTGCTGAGTAGGCCAAATCACCCGTCATCAATTCTTTACTGCTGTTGTTTGCTGCATGACCTCTATCACATGGTAGTCAAGCTGTGTCCACCTCCTCTCTTGTTGGCTGCTCATGCTGCCTCCTCCTTCCTTGTTGGTTGCTCATGCTGCCTTCTCCTCTTTTGTTGACTGATCAAGCTGCCTCCTCTTCCCTTATTGGTTGCTCATGCTGCCTCCTTCTCTCTCATTGGTTGCTCATGCTTATACTCTCTCTGGCTAGCTCTTCCAGAAGACAGAAACACTAGTCCAGGCTTAACCACTATGTGCAAGGTGTGGCAAAAGAATGGTAAAAGCAAATACTTAAAGAACCTCCGGTATCCCTACTATGTGCACAGAGCTAACTATTTTGACTTGTTTCTAATTTTTAAGCTAAGGCTTTTTTTTCTCCTTACAGTGATGTAATTTTCATGTAATTTTCCTTCACTGGTCTATCATTGACAAGTTACACTACTTTGAAATTAGGTTTCTTAAGTAGTTTTGAGACAGTGCTCAGTGATTTTTATTTTCTAAATTACAATTTTCATTTGTTTATTTATTTATTTATTTTGCTATCAGCATGCTCCTAGTTTTATTATTGTCTTCATGTGGATAATTTAATTGGAAAGGGAACTGATTATAGATATACTTGGTAATCCTTTCCCAACTCATGCAGTATGTCAGTTATTTGTATAAGGTTTCCTTGTCATTTCCTTGCCGAAATGTGAATCTGCATGTCATTCATTTGGCTACTTTGCTCAGTCTTCTGAGGTAGACAATTCACATTTCACAAACAAAGTGTGAGATGTCCATCCACTTTATAGCATTCAGTACTGTTTATTCTGTCCTAGAGGCATACATGTGTCACAGAAATTCCCACGCAAATTATGTCAGATTTCAGTCATCAAGAAGATGCCGCAATGTTGTCTATCTGTTGCTGCCTATCATGTGTAACTAACAGGTAGTCAATGGATTACAAAGTTATTACAGGGGAAAACTCTTGGATAAGATTCAATGAGATATTTATTATGTGCTTGTTCCTGAAGCACATCATACTAAATGTATAGGATAAACAAGAAAACATATAATGCTCAGCAGAGAACTAAATAAAACAAATGCATTAGGTCAAAGAGATATAAAGAAAACAAAACAAGAATATAAGTGGATAATAATCAAAAACTGTAGAAAGTCAAATTCCCTTAGGCACTGGATAGGAGGCTGCAGAAGTATGGAGTCTGATAAAAGATGGATGAGATATCAGAACTTTCTTCCCTAGAAACTTCCAGTAACCCTTTCCTAAAACCTAGGGAGGCAGAACACAAGGACTTAGCTAGACAGTAAGGAACAAAGACTTCTTTAGGTGTGCAAGGTGGAATATGCAGGGCAAATGCAGTAATGAACTTTGTAGGTGATCCTTGACGAAACTGGCATCCAGTTCAGAATCCATAGAACTGGAATGACATGTTGGTACACACAGCCATACTTCTATGTAGATAGGCTATGGAGTTCTGCATCAGTTGAAGAGGGTGAAATTCCACATTATGAAGCCCTAGGTAAAGGGAAGTGAACTAATTAAGGTAGATGGAAATGAGGGCCTGCATTACCACTGAAAGGTCCTGAGGAGGACACTGCTTAATTTGGGTTATACCCCTTAGATGGAAATATGATGACTTAACTATAGCTGATATGCAGTCCGTAAGAGTCAGTCTTCACACAGGACAACAGTAAGGTTTTTCAAGTTGTTCACAAACTCAGTAGTCCACCTCCACAGAAAAAATATGATTAAGAGTTGGACAGCTAGGGCCAGTTAAGGTGACGTGTATTGTCATGAAAACTATCTTAGTAGACTTAAGGTTCTGGTGATGACTTCAGCATGTTGTTGATGACTTCCTAATTATCTGTGAGGAAATTAACAACAGATGGGACTATATTAGAACATGGAAGTTTCACAACTTTGAATGTTCTAATATCAACCCCTATTCAGCGAACGTGGAAAACACTGAACATGCAGAACAGCAAATTTTTTTCCTACGGAAAAATTTGCTGTTCCGAAACACATACACACAACACAAGCACACCAAACAAACAGTAATCCACACACATACACCAAAAATCTTACATCTAACCCTACACTAAACTGTACATACACCACTATCTATCCACTTACCTTAACCCAAACCCTAACCCTAAGGTCCATCACTATCGCACAATCACCTCACCCGCGGCCTAACCCTAACTCACCTAACCCACGCCCAGTCGCACACTTACCTGAACCCGACCCATAACTTTCCACCACAGTGCTGAAAATAGCGAAGCGGCAGAAACGGACAACCAAATTCTTTCCCTAGGAAAAAATTTGGTTTTCAGTAGCTTCGCTATTTTCAGCATTTGCTGAATAGGGGTCGATATTAGAACATTCGAAGTTGTGAAACTTCAATGTTCTAATATAGACCCCAACAGATGTATGCTCCTAAAAGGAGAAATGTACATTAATATCACCTGAATAGCAGTGATATTGAAGATCTGTACTTCAAATGAGAGTGCCAAAGGAAGCATACACATGGAAAAAGGGCAAAAAAAAAAAAAAAGATGGAAATCTGTGGGACACTAGACTAACAAGACAGGAAGATTAAGCATTAACCTTAGACACTGCCAAATGTGTATGTCCTAAAGGGAAGGAAGAAAACTAATTCATGACAGCAGCAGAAATCCCACAGTAAATATAAATGTTATTTAAAAGACTGCAATGATCAATTGTGTTAAACAATGATGAGTGACCATGCTGTATCAGAACTAACTAGTAATGTGGTCTCTTGCCAATAGGAACACATTAATTACCCTGGTAAAGACAATATTAAAGTTATGTTTGATGCAAATACCAGATGGGAAAGGAATGTGAACCTTGTGTTCCTTTAACTGGAAATGAAGTTGTAAACATACAATCTTGTCAAAAAATATTACAATAAAAAGGAAGATTACAGATATGGAAGTAGCTATCTAATTTATTAAGATCTAATGATCTAACACAAATTTCTTCAAGACAGGGGTCACCAAAGCATTCTTTAATAAATATGGAAAAACCCCATAATTCAAAGGTGAAGAAGAGATAATTTGATATATAAATACCTAGCAAATGCTGGCAAAAGTACAAACCACAAATAATGAAATGGATCCTGGAAAGTAGGGAAAACAATGTCATACTCTAAATGGTAAACCTCACACTAAGTCCATAGCAGACTCATGTTCCCTCTGAAAATATATATGTCCCCTAAGCTTATTGTGGAAGGGAAAACTGACCTTAAAGACACCAGTGTAGCTATAAAGAACTCAGTGGTCAACTCACGTTCTTCTGAGAAGACTTATGTATAGGTGGACAGATAGATCATATTACACAACTTGTTCACTGCCCAAAACAGCATGATAGAGTGATTCAGTATAGTGCAGAAACACTGCATTTGTATGAGCTCTCCATTCATCAGAGGGCATAATTCTATAAAGGTTAAGATTTATTTTATTTATTATTTATTTGACATTTGTTGACTGGGTTAGTCCGACTAAGCTGAAGCCCTTTTTCAGCGGAGGCCTGGGGAGAAAAGCTCCACAATTACAAAAAATTAAGTATAAAAACATGTTTAAAAACAAATATAAAAACAACCAGATACATCAAAAATAAAAAGTGAGTTAACATAATATGAGGTAAATGATTAACAACCCCAGAGAGTATATGCATTTCTACATCATTCAAAACAAGCTGTACAATCTTTTCAGAGCATTTGATTTGAGCTACTAAGTAAGATGTGCAGTACAGTCACTGTGCAAAAGAGATAACATTTAATTGTAGGATATCAGTGAATAGAAGAAAGGTAGGGAGTTAGGTGAGAGGGAGGTGATGGGGAGATCATTCGAGGGGGTAGTTACAGTGACGGATTCCCTATATAATTTCAAAATACTGTTATCTCAAATGTCAGTATTTCTAAATTATAATAGTGAAGCCGGTAAATTATGAAACACTAGAAGTGCGAAATTCAAAATCCAGAAGAACTGATATTTTGAATTAACGCTTCTGCTGTTTCGGTGTGTGAATGGTAAGGTGTTTGGGTATGTATATGTGTGTATGTGTGTTGGTTAGGGGCTGTAGTGTATGTCAGTGTGTGTTGTGACTGTGATGTGTGTGTGTGAGGGAGTATAAAATGTGTAGGTGTGAGTTACCTTTGTGTGTGTGAATGTGCGATCTCGGAGTTAGTATATATACGTGGGTGTGTGTGTGTGGGGGTGCAGGGGGGCTTGCACCCCTGCTTATCTGCAGTGCAGGAGTTTATATTTGAGTTGGGGGGAAGTTGTGTGTATGCTTTTGTGTGTGCTGTGTGTGTAGTGTATTGTTGGGATTTTGAATTTCGTGGTTGTGTGATGTTCGGGATTTGTATGTTTCGGCTATGTAATTTCAAAATACTGAAATTCAGAATTTCAGTATTTCGGGATTACACAGTGAATCCACAGTGACATATCCATGTCTTGTTTAGGTAGTTTTTAATTGCAGTTTTGAATTTTAGAGGATGATTGATATTTCTGATATCTTAAGGAAGTTTATTCCAGGATTGGAATGGGGAGTAACTGTACCGGTTTTGCCCGATTTTTGTTTTAGGCTTGTAGATTTGAAAAGGGTTTTGTTCAGAGTTTCTTAGGGACTTAGGAGGGGAGTAAAGGGAGACAACTGAGGCAATGTTGGGACAGAAGGAGGGCACATACAAAATAGAATGAATCATTTGAAGTTGAGAGAAAAGCTGATGGTGAGGAAGTTGTAGCCAGTTTAACCTTCTAAGAGCAAGGCCGTGGTGCAAGTGGAAGGAATGGTCTGCTGCAAATCTAGCAACGTTATTGTAGGTGGATCCAAGCTTTGTGGGGAGAGCGATTTGAAGGTTAGTAAGGATTTGTGAGCCATGGAATAGGATGGGGATGAGGTAGGCATGGGATAGGGATATTTTGGCTTTATTGGTTAAAAATATTTATTTTTGGTGGGTTTTCTTAATGTTGTTTAGAATGTACAGATCAAATTTGAGGTGGTCATCAGTGATGATCCCTAGTAGTTTGGTGTGCGATTCAATGGAGATAGGGGTGTTACTGAGGGATGAGATAGAGAAGGAGGTTTTAAGATGGTTCATTATTTTGGGGATAAAAAGTGGGAGCTTACTCTTTTTAAGATTCAGTATTAGCTGGTTCTGAGTGAACCATTTTTTACGGATAAGAAGTATTTCTGTGTCATTGTATTTAGGTCAGAATGGTAATCAGCTATGGTGATAACCATGAAGTCATCAGCATATTGCACCAGTGTTGTCTGTGGGCAAGATGTATACAGTAGATTAGTAAAGATGTTAAATAGAAAAGGGCCAAGGATTGAGCCTTTAGGTACACCCATCTTGACTGGCAGAGCAGAAGAAGTAGGAGAGAGCGATTTAACAGACTGAAGGTGGTCTTTAAGGCAACGAGCAAACCAAGAGATAGTGGAAGTGGAGAGGTTTAGTTCCGAGAATTTGTGCAGTAGGAAGGAGTGGGAGATAGTGTTGAATGCCTTTGAGAGATCTGGAAATAGGCAAATTTATTATGGTCTCTGGCATGGGAAATGGTGTTTATGAAGGAAATGAGAGTGGTGGAGGTGCTATATCTAGGTCAAAAGCCATGTTGAGTGGGGGTGAGTAGACTCTCTTGTAAGAGGAAGTGAAGGATTTGTTTGTGTACACATTTCTCAAGAATTTTGAACAGGGGGGGATAGAATTGCAATAGGGCTGAAGTTAGCAATTTCTAAGGCGTTACCTCCCTTGTGGATAGGTAAGGTAAAGAAATGTTTCCAGACAGTAGGAACTCTAGATTCAGTAATAGACTGGTTAATGAGAATGGAGATGGGAGGAGCAAGAGAGTTAGCAGCCTTTTGGAGGAAGAGTGGTGGTAGATTATCAATGGAGGGGGAGCAGGGTTTAAGCTTTAGGAGTAATTATTTAATGTAATTGGTGGATACTGTTTTCAGAGAGAAGGCAGGGCAGGAGTCGGTGGAAGTGGGGAGAATGAGGGGGGATTAGAGTTTAGGTTGGAGTTGGTTTGAAAAGTCAATTTGCTGCTGGTGTCTACAAGGTAAGAGTTGAAATTAGTGGCTGTTTCTAATGGTGTGTTATTAGGGCATGGTTGGGGGGATGAGGAATTTGGTTGATGGTGTGCCAAAATGTCTTTGGGTTAGTAAGGTTAGAAGTTGAAGGGTTATTATAGAAGTTCTTCTCCTTTTATGTATATATATATATATATATATATATATATATATATATATATATATATGGATTTATATATGGATTTGCAAGGTTGCAAAGTTCTTTATAGTGTTGGAGGTGGGAGAGGAGTTTAGTTTTGGGCCAGATTCTCCAAGCTTTGTCTCATTTTTGCATTAAGGAATGGGTGGAGAGTGTAAGCCAGGGGGATATAATAGATTTTACTCTAACAATTCATAAGGGAGCTATGAAGATAGGTGAAGGCTGCCAGCCTAGTCAGATAAAATTTTGTAGGTAATTCTGTCATCTGTAAATATTAATATAAGCCACAGGCTTGTTCTCTTAAATGGAAGAACATGCTGTTAGATGTGGAACTGCAAAAATGTAACAACAGTGCACTCTGCTGTAACAAAGCTGATAAGTCAATTCTTTGATGTCAAAACTCGGAGCCGAATTGTCTAGATAAAGGCATTCTGCCTACTGTTTTGAGGCCAGAGTTAATGGCTAGAATTTGCATGTATAATTTATTTTATTGCTCTGGCTTTCTGACCAGCTGCAAGATCAAAAGGGCTATTTACCTCTGAGTTCTGTTAGTCTGGGAACCAGAAAGAAATGATGTAATCTGAAATGAATCAGTTGTACTGTGTTATCAATTTAAGGACAGAAAGAATAAGGGCATTTGAGAACTTTGTCTTGAGAACATCCAACACACCACTCTGCCTGTGTCTGTTTGTAAGTAGGATCTTAGACTTAGTGTTTCTCTTAGAAATAGCTAGGAATTAGGAAGATTAGACTAAGTGTTTTTCTGTGTTGATGTCAGAACTATTCTACTGTATTATTTTATGCATTTTTGTGTGTCTCATCTCTTGACTAGCACTGTGTAGTAAGAAGTATTGTCTTGTGTTATTATTTATTATTAAATATTTTTAAACATTTTAACTGTGGCTGTTTTGTGCAGAGATAATTTAATCTCTAGAGTACATTGCATGTATATAGTGATACTGTCAAAGTCGCTCTAAATAAGCCCTGACTGTTCAGTTACACTTACCATTTGGATAATAATATTGCACAGTATAACTGGACACCCTTTCATAAGGGCCTTTTGGTAGCTGATAAATATTAGTGGGTGGTGGCAGGTGGTAATACTGTATAGTCTGGAAAAAAGGGGCACAGCTGGAGAACCTGTGCCAGCCTTCCCTAGGAGTGTCTGTGTGGTTGTATATAACTCTTATCTCAAAGTGTGTGTGTGTGTGTGTGTGTGTGTGTGTGTGTGTGTGTGTGTGTGTGTGTGTGTGTGTGTGTGTGTGTGTGTGTGTGTGTGTGTGTGTGTCAGCTACTTGGGCAAGGACACGAAGCACTGGTTGGACAGAGAAGGTGCTGGAGGTTTGAGCTTGCCCACTAAGCTGAGATCTGGACCCTATAGCTGTGGCAGTGGGGAGTCTTATTGGGGACCTGGAGAGAAAGGGAGAAACCAGCCCCAGACTGACTGTGATCTCTGTGTGCTCTTAAGAGAAATTGTACTTTACTGTGTGTGTATTTATTATCATTTCCCTATATGGATGCCCCTCATTGCTGTTAGCGGTGAGGATTGAGGCTCCTTGATTGCTGGGCCAGGGCACGGGCATCACAGGAGCAATGGAGTTGAGAATATTAAGGAATATGGAATTGAATTTTTAACAGCATCATCCAGGGGTAGGTATTTAGGGAAGGACAAGTTAATAGCTGAGAGGGTTGTTAAGCATATTTGAGTTGAAGTTGGACAGGTTATGACAAGCTATGAATGTATGTGGTCTTAAATAGTGTGCTGAGAATTTGAGTACTTTGACTGGGAAGTGGTTGCTGAGAGCATCAGGCACTGTCTCTGGGAAGTGATATTTATAGGGATGTGAGACTAGAATCCAATCTAGAAGACTGATAAAATTAGATGATTTGTTGGTGTGGGTAGGAGTGGAGATTAAATGGGAGAAGCCATGTAGATTAATATAGGAGCTAGGTGTATCTGAGGAGAGGACTAGCCAATTAATGTTGTCATCACCTAAGATGATGGTTTCATTAGGTAGATACTGAGTGAGCCAGGAGATAATATTTTCTAGTACAGGGATATTGTCATTGGGGGGTATGTAAATTGCAGCTATGGTTAATACATTGTGAGCACTGATTTTGCAATTAGCAATTAGCAGCTCAGCTGGCAAGGTAGAGGGGGTAGGGATGGGTAGGGGGTAACAGTGAAGTGGTTAGAGAACATAAGAGCAACTCCTCTACCTTTTTTCTGCATTCTATCAAGTAGTAAGATGTTGTAGCCAGAGGGTCGGAAGTCTTTGTCAGGAATGTGGGGTCTTAGCCAGGTTTTACAGAGAGTTATGATATCAGGAAAGTGATGGGACATCCAGGCATGGAATTCACTAACTTTGTTTACAATACTTCTGAGTTCATGGAATATAAAGAGAGGTGTTTTGCAAGAATTACAGGATGGGGAGAGGTGTGGTAGCTGAGCACTGAATTAAAGGAAGGAGGGTTTCCAGGTCTAGGGTTGGGATGAACATCACCAGATTGGAGCAGAATAATTAAAGTCGGAAAAGAGTTAACAGGTGTGGGAGAGAAAGAAATAATATTTTACCTTCCTTTTGTGGAAGATTGAGGGGCTAAAGGGAATTCTGATGTTAGGAAAATGGGGAGAAGTAGGAGAGTTATGTGTAGCTGTCAGAAATGAGTGAGGGGGTTGTGGCATTACTACAGGATAAATAGCGGTAGGTGACTGATGGAGAGCTTTTAGTAGAATATTGTAGGAGGTGAGGTTATGTACGAGGATAAGAGTAGTAGTGGAGAGGAAGAGCAGAACAAGTTGTGGGCTAGTATGGTAGAGGAATGGGATGGGTGGCATAGAAGAAGACAAGATGATTGTCATAAACAGGCCAGTGTGCCTCTATTTACCATCCAGCCTGTGCCTCCTAAGCATTTGAAGCTTGGCATCAATCCAGAACTCATGAGGGGTAAGAAGAATGTTAAATACACAAAGTGGGGGCAAGTAAATCCAGACAGGACCTTACACTCACATTATACACTGTGAAAACTTTTGTCTAGACTGCCTGCAGGTGGACAATAAGAAAAAACAGTGGAAATTGGGAACAAATCTGTCAACAGTTACAGCATTCATATGCCTGTGTATTTAATCTAGTAGGAACTGAAAGTTCAGGACTTCCTTAAGTACTGTAGGAAGTAGGGATTTTGTCTGAAATGACTGTGCTAATTAAAAATGTCTCACTGCTGACTCATTGCAAGACCCCACACTGGACTGACTTCATATAAAAAGATTTTCTTTTTGAAGTCATCTCAGCAGTTGAGTAACTTAGTCCCTGATTTTTAACTCTTAGAATATTCAGTAGTTTTCAGGGAGAACCCTAACTAGAATGGGACATAGGGGGCAGCTGTCCAAAGCACAAGCTGTCAGGAGTTGAGATGAACATGTACTGATGGTGAGTTATTATAGTATAGGCATTTCTTTATGAAATCCAGAATATTGGCTTTCATAAATTAATGCCCATACTGCATTCGTGGTCCTGGCTAAAGTGTTCAATGTGCTGTGAGTTAGCTGTAGCAAGCTACTTATTACTTTTGTCTAAAGCAACTTGCTACAATTTCAGAGGAGCAGAAGATTTTTTTTTCTGGTCTTCAACTTTGTGGAGACTTTTTTTTGCTGCCAGTTTGGGAAGTGACTTAGCTACTTAAAGTCCAGATGAGAAAAGAGGGAACCCACTGCCCAGAGTCTGAAAAGTCTTGTATTTGAATTTTGACTGTAAGTTTTTGTATCTGCTAAATGGGCATAAAGAAGGAGACAGCTTACAGCAAACTTCATTTAGTGGTAGTGGCAGACTCAACTAGATGTTGGATAGTGTTTTACTTTGCCATCTGTGTTCAAAATTTTATTTTACAGGAAGCATCTTATTCACAGCTCAGAATCCAGGCAAAGGCAGTGGGCAAAATGAAACAGTGTGAGTTACAGAAAAGGAAGAAAGTGTGAGAGAAAAGCAAAAAGGGGTGAAAAGAAAGAGTAAAAGCATTGGCAATGTGAGAAGGAATGTTCATTCTTGATTAGATGCACGTGAGTAACACTGGGGTTGTCTCAGTCCTGTAGGCCAAGGTCAATACTACATTTTTTTTTTGGTAAAAAGAAGGAGAACGATCTTGACAATATTCATCAGAAATTTGGGTAAGTATGCAATCAGCACAAAACAGACCAGGGGCAACAGCTGAGGTTTTTAACCCCCTCTACTAACCTGTAAGGCAATGATGAATGCTGCTACTGAAATAAATTATGTTTATTATTTAGCCTATTTACAAATTAAAAATGTTCTATGTGAATACCTTAAGTTAATGCCTGACATTTGTAGGAAAAAAATTTAGAAAATATACAATAACAATGTCATTGATTTCACTTTAGAGACAAGCACTTATTTTACTAGGAGACTGATTGAATGTCAAGTTACTTCTTCTAAAACATGGATAGACCTTATGGTAAGGAGGAAATCACTCAATTTTTTGCCTGAGGTTGACAGAGATTGTAATTTTGCTCTGAAAATGGACAGAAAGGCTTAAATTTATCAAGCCAGCACAACACAACTGTACATGATAGGTTACCTAGCACTACACATGGGTATAAGGGAACCTAGAGTAAACCATTGCAGGAGATTCCACAGGCAAAGTGGGAGACACTGGTTTTAGCACATGCAAAGGTTTTGGGGTTAGAATGATATTTCTAATGTAACCAGTTAAGGCATGTATTGTCCAAACACCCACAGTGATAGGATGGGGAACAAAAGCTGTCCAAGACAGGTATCCAAGGTAACATAATTTGAAATAATGGCTGTTCTAACTACAAGGACCTGTACTCTATGCTTTTGGAGGGGAAACACATCATTGCTAAATGGGATGCCGTATCAAACTTAACTATTGTTAAGCCTGCGATTGCTAAAAGGAGTAACAGTTGCTCAGATAGCATATAAAACATAGGGCCATGGAAGGATCACTTTTTCAGGTATCACTGGCTAGAGTATATTTGGGCTGTGACTGGGGCAGAGAAACAAGCACGTGGCAGTTTTTTTAACATTCTTGCAGATATGTTGATAAGACATGATGCTGCTGATGTAGTGCCTTGCATGCATGCAACTGTATGCAGCCAGGCATGGAGACAAACATGTGGGGAGAACAGCAGTAAAGAAACTTAGCTAGTACCCACATCTGCAACAGAGGCTGGAGATCTGGACAATGTAAGGAAAGCACTGAAGCAAGACTGAATCTGAGTTACAGCTGACAAAGGTGCTTGACTTCTTTTGGTAACTGAACTGGGAAAGATGATAAAGAAAGAGTAGAGTCAGGCAGAAGTCTTGGAGCCTTCCTTTATAGGACTTGAGAGAGGTAGCTAGGATGGCTTCTGATTTTCAGTTGTAGAGAAGTCTATAAGCAGGCTAAAATATACTAAACACAGTTTCTCTTGTTTGTTTTTTCCCCTTTGTTTTATTCTGTAGCACCCTACCCACTACACATTGCCCATCACTGGGTCTTTCTCTGTAAGGGCTGGAGCCAGCAAGGAGTTTAAGGATGTCTTTGGGAATCTGGCTGTCACACCAACTACCAAGGAATTTTTATTTATGTCTTACTCCTTACCCCCTCCCCAAGGTCTCTTTTTGTTTTTATCCAGAATATGGGTGTGCAATAGGGAAGTACTCCGCAGCAGCTCAGGCAGTGTCCCCATGCTAATCCTTCTCAGGAGTATGCCCCATTCTTCACACTTCCCTAGCCTTCACTAGGAATCATGTAGGGAATGCCCTTGAGACTGCCCTCTTTTGGAGGGCAAAGCCCAATCCTCTTCTGCTGCTCTGTCAGTCATTTGAGCATCTAATCAGTCTACAGTTGGCCAGACTGAAAATAGGGCTTTATCCCTCTACACTCCTGAAGCAGCTCATTGCACACAGAGTTGACCCCTGAAAGGAGAGAGAAGTGCTGCAAGATTTGTAAGACCCACGGGTCTACCATTAGGCACTTCTGGCCAATGATATTCTTTTTTCAGGTGATAAGGGCATAAAGCACTTAAAAAGGAGACATATATAACATTTCTATTGGCCGGTTATTGGAAATGAGAAGGTATGCAAAGATGTGTCAGTTCTAATAAAAGGTTTGCAAGGCAAGAGAAAAAGCCAAAATTGCTTTGGTGCTTTTGTCCAATGTTGAGGAACAGTTTTAGGGGGAAGTCATGGCCAGTGTCAGGTTTCTTAGTACACCAGGTACCAAAAGTAAGAGTAATATCTTGGTGGTGGTACACTGCTCTACTAGGTATCCTGAGATGGTAGCTTTATTCTCAGCTGGGGCATAAACGATGGCAAATGCTTTGTTAGATAGCCTTTCTCCCCAAATACTTGCAGACAGAGAGGCAAATTTCATGCCATACACGTTGAACAATTTGTGGAAGCATTGTGGGGTAAATCTGCTCACAATTACTGTCTGTTAGCCAATTAGAGAATTTAACTGTTTTATTAACACTATGCTGACAGTATTTGCAGAACAGTTTAATTGGGAGTGGGAACAGTACCTGCCTCATCTTCTTTTTTGCATACAGTGAGGTGTGCCAAGAGTCCACAGGATTTTTAACATTTCAACTGCTTTACAGTCATAGGGTATGGAGGTTCCTTGGTTTAAGTCATGAATTTGATTCTGCAGAGTGTGTTGGGGGAATGAATGCGATTATCACAGGTCTGTTTTGGAATATGTCCTAAACGTCATAACAGGCTTAGGAATCTCACAGGATTGGTATAGAGATGTGGTACATGAGCACCTAGCATAAGCACAACAGCAATAAAAGTTCTGAAATGACAGCGCAGCTATAGCCAAACGATGCACCATTGGATAGAAGATTCTGGTGATTATTTCTGATGCACAGAATAATCTGCAGACAGCAGGCGAAGTTCATTTTATTATTATAAGAAAGGTGAGCAACATTAATTATTCTGCACAGTTATAAGACAGGAGGCAAAAGCAAAAATAGCATGTTAACATGATGAAGGCTTAGTATAATACAAATACACAGTAGTTCAGTACATGCAGTGGGTTACAGAAGGAGTCTGAGGGGTTATCTTGTGGCAGATCTTCTCAGTGAGGCTCAGTCTGACACCTCCTTTAAGGGAAGCTATCCCCTACCCAAGTTCAGCAAATCCAAGCATTGCTATAGGAGTCTGGGAACATATTTACTGCTAAGCCAAAGTGTAAACACACACGCACACACACACACACACACACACACACACACACACACACACACACACACACACACACACACACACACACACACACACATACACAGGTACACAAACAGACCCCCCCCATACACACACATTGCAGAGCCTAGAGCTCCTTATACTGCTTCTTCACACTGGTGGCTAAAAGGTATAAAGCTCTGGCTATGGACCAGGTAACCTGAATTTAACTAGTGATTCTGGGACTTCATGGTGTCGGTAGTACAGGATGAGTATGCCCATCCTGAGGGAGATAGTAACATAGTGCTAGTGATGCACTGCCATATATTCTGTGAGGATGGGCTGTGACACAGATGACTGATTGGTGAGGTGGGCATTCATCACACCAAGCCATCAGCCTGTGGTAACCTTCATTTCAAGTGCTTAGAGTCATGAATCTAGAGAGGGTAATGCATTTTTGGTGTCTGCAGTGAAGTGGGTCATACATCTTTTGGTCCAGGAGTGCAGTCATGGCTATCATAGCCAGGATGCTGGCAAAGGGCACAGGCAACCCTCATGGCTGCTTGTATGACAGTTCCTCTTGATGGCTGTCACTACTGTGGCCTTGGGACCTCCCCCACCATGAGGAAATTAATGTATTTAAAAGGTTCCCTATTAGAAGATTCTTTCAAATGCGTCTTGGTCAAACTCAAAAGCCTGGAATGGCAAAATATCGCAGCGGCTTTTAAGCAAATTCTTTCCCTGGGAAAGAATTCACTTGGCCGCTTCATTAATTTGTCGTTTTCGGCACTGTAGTGTGGTCTTGGAGTTGGTATATTTAGGTAGGAGAGTGTGGGGGCCAAAGCCCCCCACTTAATGTAATGTTTAAAGTGTTTTATTTATTTATTCATTTATTTTTTTTTGTTGGAACAGTGATTATTTTCCCTTCAATATTGTAAGCTTTTGCTTACATAGGGTCGATTAATCACCGTTCGTTTTTTTAAGTGTTCGGTGATCTAATATAGACCCATTTAAAACAGTAGATGGAAGCTTGATGCTTACCAGGAAGAAGATCAAAAGCAATCCTGGAAAAATACTAACCTTATTTGGGGTTAGAACACAATGGCTATCTAGGCAACTTTGTTTAGGGGAAATTACTAGGATTTGAAATTATACCCTAGCAAGAAAGGAAGGGGCAGGACTTTTTACCTAATACAGGATGACGGATCTGTCAAAAATGAGTGCACTATCTGAATATTTCCCAGTACTTATTCATTCCAAGACCACCTTCTAGAACTTCTTCAAGTAAAGTAACTCCTGCCTTTTAAAATCATCTCAGCACTTAAGTCAATCTGTGTTTCTCCATTTGGAGTGTTCAGCGAACTGCAGACGGCAAAAAATACATCCTGTTGTCCATTGTCTGTATACTTATATCTATGAATAACGTGAGTTTTTTGCAGCTGCTAAATTAATGTAAAAGACAGGGATAGACAAATTAATGTCATGTTCATTTAATGGTGGTGGTAGAATCAGCAATTTATTACACAGCATCTTTTTTGGCTTCTGTCTGTTCAAACTTTTTTATTATACACTTCTTTGTGGAAGAATATACTTGTCTATATATTTAATTTTCAAACTGTATTATCTGCTTTCTTTAAAGTAAAGAATTTCTTTATTCAGTTTTGAAAGCTTGTAGAGACCTGCTTACTGATTTATAAACTGCTGAATTATACCTGTTGACGTCTACTTGTGAATAGAGTGACAGAAAGAAAGTAACTGCTTAGCTAATGCTGCCATAAGTTAACAGTACAACTTCCTCATTTTAAGATTGTACAGCAGCTATGATCATGGTGTGCCAAACTGGTACTGCTGATGACAGCATGTCACCATAAAAGCAAGAAGGGAAAATGTGTGTGTGTGTGTGTGTGTGTGTGTGTGTGTGTGTGTGTGTGTGTGTGTGTGTGTGTGTGTGTGTGTGTGAATTCAAAGCATTTTTCTGCTTTTTGCCCTATGCTGACTGCTCACCAAACCATCCTTCAATCATGATCAGACCATTCTGTCCTACAGAAGTGAGAGGCACAGATGGGAAGCCATCATGCAGGCAGCCATAATAGGTCTGTGTACTTTCACCATCATCCCAGTAACTGAATGGGGGGTATGCATTGGTCCTAACCCAACCTTGGTGGTCACATGAGTACCTCCATCACTGCAGGGACTGCCTATGCTCCAACAACCCCTTGCATGTATGCATGCATCCATGCATGCTCCTTCCTATGAGGTAACAATGGCTACTATCACATGCATTGATGGCTTCAGCCCACATCATCCATCTATTGGCTTAGTACTATGAGCAAAGCCTATTCTTTGACCTGGAACATCAGTGAATCAAACAGGAACCACCTCCTCTCCTTAAACATAGGCACAGAACTATTATCCTCCCCTGCCAACTCAATCAAGTTCCTCAGTCAATGCTCAGAGTCAAGTGACTTGGGCTGCTGTAAGAACTTTATCCTGTTATGTCATGGAACTGGCATGAATGAAAAGCAAATTTTAGGGAAGATACAATTACCGGTAAGCTAGCAATGAAAGGCAGTAGATGATACTGAAGTGGGCAAATTCCTGTGAAGCCATAACACAATTTTACAGCTATTGTGTTTAGAATATGTGAGTATGTCTCATGTTCAGCATAACTCACAGCCACACTGTTAATTTGCATTATTCTGCTATGTCATCTGTATGCTATGTAGGGCCATCATTGACTTAATACTTGGTGGCAGTGGTGTGGAGATTAAAGCCTATGCCATGACAACAGGAGGGGTCAACTAATGCATTTTGAAGTACTCATGTGGATATTCACCTGTGTTTGTCAAGAAGGGTATCTTTGTTTGGGGAAGGGTTATCCTGTGCAGCAGCAGTGGTAAGCTGTGGTATATTGTACATGTTAGTGCCATGTTCTAATTTGTTCTAAAGTGGAGCAACCCAGTTCAAAGCAAGCTGAAGTAACCTAAAAAAAGACGTGGATACGGGCAGAGGAAAATGATACATTAAAGTTAAGTAGTCTGTGGGTGAATTCTGCATCACCATCTGTTAGAAGATGAAGCATAGTGAGGTTATTCACACTATAGGTAATATATAATTATCGACCATGGGATAGATAGGTTAACTGAAGCACCAAAAGGGAAGCTGGCTAGGCTTAAAATGGCCTTCACAGCCAGCTAGCCTTATACTTTTTTATGAATCTGTTAACTATTTATTATCTGAATGGCAGTGCTTTAAGACAATTGCATGAGAGTGGGTTTGGTATGGCAGTTTAAATATAAGGTTGATGGATTACTGGGTATGATGTGTATGATAATTTACATCAGAAATATATGACTCAAGTGTAGTAAAGCAGTGCAACAGCTGTAGTAAGAGAACTGAATGGAGATGGGAACAGAGTTAGTAGTATCTGTTCTGTGGATAGTTAGTGTGAGAAAGGAGAGTGCCAGAAGGACAAAACATGGCAAATGTGAGAGATAGAGTAACGGGAAGAGTCATGATGAATCTAAGGATTTGGATGAGGATAAGAGTAAAAAATTACAAACATGTTTAATAAAATCAGTATAATGTCATGTTCTAAAGCAAGTGTTAAGAAACAAACATTTAGAATTGGATATAACCTCTTTACCATATGGAATACAACATTGTACAATTTTTATAGCTTCTTCTTCTTCTTCTTTTGGCTGCTCCCATTAGGGGTCGCCACAGCAGATCAACTGTTTTTTTTCCCCCCCCTGTCCTCTCTCTCTCTGTCACACCAACCACCTGCATATCCTCTCTCACCACATCCATAAACCTTATCTTAGGCCTTCCTCTTTTCCTGTTACCTGGCAGCTTCATCCTTAGCATCTTTTTCCCAAAATACTCCACATGTCCAAACCAACGTAATCTTGCCTCTCTGGCTCCTTCCCACCTGGGCTGACCCTCTCTGACCACTCTAATATCTTTCCTCTATCTAATATACTCCTTCCTACACCTGTCCATCCTCATCAATCATGCCTCGCTCTGCAACTTCTGCTTCTTTTGTCTTTTGTTTTGTGCCTGCCACTGTCTCCCATATAATATATATGGTCTCCCTACCTACCCTCTTGTAGACCTTCACTTTTACTGGCCCTACTACTAATTACTCCTAAATTACACTCTTCTCACCCTCCACCCACTCCCTCCTGTACTCTTCTCTTCTCTCTTCTTCCACACTCCATTACTGAACTGTTGATCCCAAGTACTTAAACTCATCATTCCTTCACACCCGTCACTCTCCCTGCCCCTCCACCCATTCCTCTATCCTTCCTCTCATTCACACACATATATACTGTCTTAGTTTGCAATTTTTTTTCTGCATTTTATTTTGATGATAAGGATAGCCTCCTGAAAGTTTTCCTCAGAGGTGAAAATCCCTATCATGGCATCATGAAAGACTGAACCCACAGTACCTCACTACCTAAATTAATGTATCAACTGCTGTGTTTCCATGTTAATTAGTAGTTCCTGTCTTCCTAGAAAGGCAAGTTCTCAATTAGCTCTTGCAGATGGCACATCTCACACTGAATAACAATGAAGTAGTGAAACCACAATGAAAATATGAGGCAGCTTGTCTAAAGAATGTTATTTCGCTTACCCATAATGTTTTGCAGTTGTATGGAAAGTTTTGCTGAGTACCTACCATTATGTTATAATGTAGGTGTGGCTATAAAGACAAAATGAGCAAACAGTATAGCTCAAAAGCCAAACAAACACACTATAACATTTGCTTTGCCAAACACTTGGAACTTTATCATGAGGGTTAGAAAGGGAAAGTAAAACAAAGATGCTTACAAACATGACCAATACACTTTAATATATGTGAAGAGTAGTAATGTAGAGTAGAAAGGAGAATACTGAGAAAAAAAATGAGAAAAGTAAAACAAAAGTTCCATAGGAGTAAAGCGTAATAACAAAGGGAGGAGGGCTGAGGCAGTTAAGTGTAATAGGTTTGTTTTGATTGGTTGTTTGAGAAAAGGGTTATGTGGAACAATATGTTAAAAGATGGACTAAGTTTTGCTGTGAGGAGTTTGTGTGTGTGTGTGTGTGTGTGTGTGTGTGTGTGTGTGTGTGTGTGTGTGTGTGTGTGAGAGAGTGATAATATTATTAAAAACTGTGAGTGTTTTCACAACTGACCATTTACAGGTATTGCCCAGGTAGCTGAGATAACTTATACTATGTTTTACTGCTGTCACCAGTAGAGGTAATATGGGGGAAGGGAATAACTGTACGTTAGCGAGGCAACTGTATGGAGAAAGGATTAGATCAGGAGTACTTTGTAAAGCTCTATCTATCTAAAGAAACTGGGAAGAAAAGCAGAAGCCAAAACTCTCACCTTTGACCAGAATTTAGAGTTGGAGGCATGGATTAGAATATAAAAGAGAAAAGGGAAAAGGGTGCAGCTAAACTCTCACACTTGACCTGGATTTAGAGTTGAGAAGAGTGTGTTAGGAAAGAAAAACGCATGAGTAGGAGGTGGCCAAAGCTCTCAACTCTGAGCTTTTGTTAGATAAAGAGAGGTAATCATCTGTTAATACAGATGGGGGAGAACTATTAGAAGAAGGGAAAATGTAGGTAGCCATTCACACCTTTGACCTGAACATACAGAAAAAAGGTGCCGGCAGAAGAAGTAATGGAAATTACACACAAAGTTCAAGAATGAATATAGTATAGTTGAGAGAGAAGGGTGGAGAGTAGTAAAGAAGATAGGAGTAAAATATTCCAAAGCTATCTACAGAGTAGGTAGAGCCAGACTGACAGTGAATGAAAATGTTATCCTATATGCTAGTCAGGAAACTGAATGAGAAAGGTCATAAGAGTGGCTGTGTACGTGATTAAGTGCAGGTTAGGGAACTACTTTAAAATGTCTTTTTATGTTTAAGTAGGAGAACATTCTTGTAGATAAGGGCATGCAGCTGCTGGCCTCCTCTTGGCAGCAACGTGGACTGTAAAGGTGATCCCTCATGTCTGCACTTCACTACTTCTGAATGCAGTACAGGCTAATCTATCCTGCAGTGCTATACTACTACTACACTGTGTCTACTAGTCTGCAGATGGAGGCCTTGCACACACTACACAAGGGATTATGGGTGCTCAGCAGTCAGGCATTGCATCTGCAGAGCACTACCTCTCTTATCGGTGGTGGTACACAGCACTGTTACCATGTGAGTATTGAAAGACATCCTAATATAGTGTAGTGACTATGTTACACTTTGCATTGTCAACTATCTGTTGTGGAGACATATGCCACATAGTACTACTCACTGCAACATCTGACAGAAAGGTAATTTGTATAGGGAGCACCGTGATTTAGCTGTGGGCATGCACATGTGCACTGTACATTTACTGTATTGTGAGGCAGAGATGTGTTTACTACGTTCTTGGAACTGTACATGATTTCAGGCAAGTTGTACTACACAGTAGCACTTTAGTGCCCTGTTTTTTGTGTCTTGAGGATGTTGCCTGTGATATATGCTGGCCAGTGTCCATCCAGCCACATATATATCTGAATGCTGTACAATATAACCAATCCTGCATACATATTCGTATAGTACTATTTTATCAGCTTGCATAACGGTACATATGTTAAGAGGTTACATTGTATCTCTATGTTTGTAAGTATGTGTGTGTAGTTTTGTCTGCATATTGACCTGTCATTGTGTAGACATATACCACTCACATTCTTGATGACGTATGTACATACAGATGTAAAAAGATATGTCACACTTTCGGTAGCCCTCTTCTTTTCATTTCCTTAAACCACCATGTTCTGTACACATTAATGTATGTATGTGTAACTCCTGATTTGCATCAGATGGTATGGCATACTTGATGTCATGCACTAAGGATTATGTGTAACATCTGTATTCACATTTACATATGCCTTTTCTCTATATTAGTAGCAATTAGGTTTTGTGCATGTGTGAATGGTAATGTCATTAACATGGTAGTTTGCCTCACATTTTATGGTACTATGAACACTGTACAGCCACATCTTGATATGCATGCCTATTATGTCCCACTAGACTATACTTATGTTAATGCTATATCATACTTTATTTGTTTCACATTCCATACCATCTTATAGTGTGTGCCTCTAACATGACACAATGTCTCTAAACATTATAAGTGTGTCAATTACAGCTGTAATAATGCTGCTGTGTTCTACAGAGCACTGTTTTTTTAGGTTGTAGTAAGTCTAGAATGCATGATCCTATTTCACCAGTACAACTGCTTTGACATTTGGGTACTGAGCCGCTCATTGGCTCTGATTTGGACATTACTTAGTGCATCATAGTTTCATAAGTGTATAATAGGCTAATGACCAATAGGGCCCTTATAAGCCTAGCCGTGCAAAGCAAATGTGATACAGTGCCTTGAGCTCCTGCAACTTTTCTCACAATCCCCTGAGAACCAGCTGTTCAGATCTAGTTTGCTACTAGTGTGAACTGTTCTCAATCACTGCACATTACAGCTAATTGCTCTTCTTTCATAATACTTGGGATTATTATTCTAAGTATTTGGTCTTTTTCTTCAGTGTTAGCTTTTATTTATTAATAATATCGAAAGTTTACAATTATTATTGTTGTTGTTGTTTTGTGGTGAGTTACTAATTTAGTCCCTCAGCTTCTTGATGCTTAAGAACTGCCTAGTGCATTTGCCTTGTTTATCTTAGAGTAGATTAGTCTGTTCTTCTCTTGTGTGTGCTTTTTAACAGTAGTAGTTAGACATAAGCTGTCAACTCTGGATGCATGCATGTGATCTGTGCACTGTTTAGGTCCTGAACACCTTAAGATAGATTGTTCTATTTGTAAAGGATTTTGTTCCCACTCTCAGTCTGATTGGCAGATTAAACTGATTATCAAGGGCCTTCCTCTAGCTGAACTTATAGACAAATTAGAGAAGGAAAAAGAAAAAGATAAGGAGTCCAAGAAGTGTAGGGCTAAAGAACAGAGTTTACTATCTTCCCCTAAGGTAGCCAAGAGAAATACTTCTCCTCCATCAGTACTAAGGCATATTTCTGCTGTCACAGAGACTTTAGTCATCGAGGACAAATTGCCTACTAAGTCTTCTAATACATTAGACAGCAGTGCTCTTCCAAAAAGGAATTGTCACACTTCTTGATTTCCAGACCTCCTTCTACTTTCTTTCTTAAATTTTTCAGGTCCATCAGAAGTACATCTGAAGCTGACTGGAAATAGATGATGTGGGCTTATCTGAAGACACAGATGGAAAAAGTCATCATCCTATCATCCTCTGTCATTAGGGTGGGTCAGGATGGCCCTTCTCACATATTTTAGCTCCTTCCCTGGTACCATTTTCTACATCAGTGGTCTTGAAGCTGGCTGAACACTTGGAGCTTGTCATTTTAGTATTATCAGTCTTCCATACATCAGCATCAACAGCTTCACATCCAACTCATGCAACATTGACCCCTTCATTGTCAAGGGCAGCTCAGTTGTGAATTCTCAGTGAGGACTCCTCGGCATCATCTGTGACAACAACTCACTTGGAGCCATTATTCGTGTCAGGGTCTTTGATGTTTGAGCTAGAGATTCTTGTGTTGAAGATGACTTCTTTGGCACCACACACATTTACTTCAGCAGGGGATGAATCAGTTCAGAGGATGGCTATCTCAATGCAGACAGACTCTGGATCTGCCTTTGAGGCTATGGAGAGGGTAAGAGCCACCACTCCCCCTGGGCTTTTGAGAAGACTCCCTTTTGTGTCGGCTCCACCCTGAGATGCTCAACCACCATGTCTTCATCCAATTCATCAAGGCTCCCAGAGACAGAACAGAGAAGTATCCTTAATAGAATCAAACTTCCATGCACTCTGGCAAGTCATAGCCAGAGATCCCTAGGAAGAGAATGAGTAAAGGTAAACAGGAAGGCTCCACTTTTCAATCCATTATCGACAATAATTTGGATGAAAGACAGGACTACCCCGACTCTCCTCTGGAAGACATCACATTTGGCATGGTCCTAGAATTGATGAAACAATAGGGTGCCTGGCCATCAGATACACATCCTCAGAATGAAGACGTGTGGCTCATAGCTTACAGCTCTGGCACATCTACCTCTTGGTTGATCCCTCCTGTGGATCATCTAATAGATGTGGCCACCAGGTGTGCATGGCAGGAACATGACACAATGGAAGCCATTCCACAGCAACCCAACAAGTCTTACTTCCTCTTAAAGATAGGTAGTTTTAGTCTAAAGCTCTTTTGGTCGATTCATTGATCTTTGCAGCTGCCATCAACAAGGAGCTCACAGATGAGCCCACTGCTGTCCATACCCCAGATATGGAGCATAGGGCTATTAACAAGTATGGAAAGTAAGCTTCCACCTATGGTACCTTTGTGCTGAGAGCATTAAACTACTTGACACATAAACAGATTCCAAAGGGACCCAGCTGAACAATATTTGGATATTTTGGGTCAGCACACAACTCAGGAGTCTAAACATCAGCTGATCACCCTTAGGACCATATCACCAACCTCAATAAATCTGTAACACTATACAGCTCATGGAGCAGCCAGGCATAGGTATAGCTCTTTAAATCCATGTCTGTCTCTATCTATTTTATTTCACAAACATCTTTAAAGTTTCCTTAGCAATTGCCCCATATGATGGATCCTCAGTCTTTGGTTCGTCAGTTAAAAAATGTTGACAAGATGCATGCAGGAAGGGAAAACACTGCCTTCTGTGGGAATAAAACTTGAGAACCTTCAGAGATCACTCAACAGGAATCAGAAAAGTTCCAAATCCCTGTGGTTTCATAAATCCCACCAACAACCCAATGGCTCCCCCTCTGATAGGGCAGCAGCAGCAGTAGAGGCGCTCCTTTAATGGTTAAAGTGGTCCACAAAATCAGCCATACAGAGAATCCTTCTCATGAAAGCCAAATCAGCCCTGTGAGGGCTTGCCTGGCTGTCCATCTCTGGAGACAGTCGAGGGATGCTTATCTCAGCACCTATATGCATGATTAGCCATCACGTGGGACAACTAGGTAGAAGACATCATATTCAGAGGGTATACAATACCATTTTCCCAAAGATCACAATTTCAGAAGTAGCCATTACCAAATGTATTACCCCATCAGTTAAACATGACTCTCCATGAGTTCTCATCCCTCATTCAAAATCTCAGTAGCCAAAACTTATATGTAAAAAAGACCCTTTCAAAATGGTAACAATGTCAGCAATTGTGTCATGTCTAAAGGCCAATGACCAGATGTGTTCCGAAGTTCTGCAGGATCCTACCTCTAGATAAAAATCACAAAAATGTCCAAGATGCTTCTGCACTTTCAGATCACAACCTATCACGACTATCTCAGAGCTCTGCTCTTTGGTCTCAGAAAAGACCCCAGAGTGTTCATCAGGTGGTCACAGCTCACTTGTGACTACATGGGATGTGACTGTTCCCATAATTAGACACGTGACTCTTAGCTGCATCAACCATAGAACCTGCCAATATAGGCAAATCTATAAACTATCAAAATGCCATCTGGACACATCTTCATGTCAAGTGTCTCTGATTCCAGAAAAGCAATTCTCCCTGCAATGTTCAATTCATATCCTGTACCAGCTTCAGAATCCCTCAGCACTGATCCTATCCATACATTAAACTCAACTGACAGATTACTGTTCAGCCAACATTTGCTTAACTTGGTCATGCAGGAATCATTTAATGTGGTGGCTGACAAACCAGTTCATTCAAAGACTGTTTGTATTACTGACCTTGTCAGCAACAGTAACCGAGAATGCCTTTTCTCTCTCTCTTTCTCTCTATGGTGGGGGAGGGGTATTTTGAGGGGAGGATAGTGCAAGGACTTTGGAATTGGTCAGAGGTCACTCTTCAGATCAATGTTCTGGAGATGACAGTTGTCTTTCTAGCAATGCAAACATTTCAGGATCTCTTACCTTCAGGAGTGATAACTATCATACCTCTCAACCTCTTAGAGAAAAAAATCTGGACAAAGCTTAAAATGATGGGGAGGACAAATACAGACAGATTTTAAATATTGCCCTTACAAACTTAGAAAGTTGATAGAATAATAGGTTTTGCATTAGCATGAATTTTCTGAAGGATGTGGAGTCTTAAACTCAAATGTATGTCATTATTTAATGACTTCAATCCTCAGCTATTTGCCAGAAAGGGACAGATTTATGATAACTATACAAACAGATACTATCTCAGTAATATGGTATGTCAGCAAACAGGGAGGAACCAATCTTATCCCTTTTGCAGAGAGCCCAAGAGAGTATGGCAATGGGCATTGAATTCCGGCCATCTTCTAGATGCAATGCACATTTTGGGGAAGTCCATCTGGCTAACCCCAGGGTCAGCAGGTCCATCCTAATGCTTCATGAGTGGTAGCTGAATCCATTAGTTGCTCAAAAGATTATCAGTCACTGGGGTCAGTCTTGCTGTGATTGGTTTGCATCTCCCTCTAGAGGGACAGTCACCCAGAGATCCTCCAGCCTGTTAGTGGCCCTTAGCCTCCTCTATACATTTCATCCTCTTCCCTTCATAACCAAGTAATTCAGAAGGCACTCACTAGCAAATCTCAGATAATACTAATTGCTCCTTACTGGCTAGACAGCTTTGGTTTTCCCTCTCTTTAGGCCTCACCTGACAAAGCCCCCTGGGCTTCTATATCTGCAACTGGATCTTCGTTCTCTCCTTTCTGGGTAGCCTCACCTGGACCTTCACAACCTCAGTTTACCACATGATTTAGCCAGTTCCCATAATGGCCAGGCATACTGGTTCACATTTTGCCAGTCTCTCAGAAAAAGTCAACTCAATAGATTTATAAAAATAAATGAAGATTTTTTCTGTTTAGGCTGTCAGTCAGGATCTGATCCATATTCTGTCTCTACTGCAGAGGTCATATAATTTTTGTCTTCTCTATTTGAAACATGGTCCAGCTACTCTACTGTCAAAGTGCAGTTTGCTGATATTTTTAACTACCACCCTTTAATCTAGAGCAATATCTTAGTCTCTCATAGGTTCAAGGGTTCATAGGTAAGTAGTTGTCTAGCTGCCTTTGAGGGCCATTTTTAGCATAGCAAATTTCCCTTTTTGTGTTTGAATTAACCTATCCCATTTGGACTGGCCTTAGCCATCTCATGGTCAATAATTATATAGTACCCTTAAAGAGAACAGCTGTAATCATACCATAGATAATTTGAGGTAACACATGCATGGGATAAAGCATTTAGGAGCTCATAATCTGTGTGAGGTCTTTCTCAAAAGAGTATTCCTTCTTTGTCCTTCCATTAAGGATCCTACTCTTCCTTGAGATTTGAATTTACTTTGGAAGCCTTAATAAAGCCTCCTTTTGAACCAGGTTCTGTAGATGTGAATTACTTATCTTGAAAAACATTTTTTATGGTATCCATAACATCAACAAGAATTTCAGCACTACATACCTTGTGTATTACTGTGCTATATTTGATATTTTATAAGGAGAGAGTTATGTTGTGAACTACTCCTTCTTTTATACCCAAGGTGCAAAAACAGCATTAACCAGTCTATTAAGCTCACTGTTTGTTTTCAAATTATTCTAATAAATGAGAGTATCTTATACACACCCTACACGTCCACAGACAACTCAGATTCTGTTTACAATGAACCAAACCATTCAGAAAGGACACTCAACTATTTGTCTCCTTCACCCATAAGAGAATGGGTTCCAAAGTTTCTAAACAAACACTGCCCAGGTGGCTATCTGACTGCATCTTCTTTGTTTATTCAGCTAACAACAGAAACCTAATATCTAAGACTAAGGCCCAGTCCACAAGGTCTATGACAAATCTGACTGCTGTTTTCAGACATGCCTTTATAGACGACATTTGCACAGCAGCCACTTGGTCTTTGCTAAACACCTCTTTGAAACATTATAAGCTGGACACCACTTCCAGAATCAGAGCTTCCTTTAGAGCTTCATTTCTTAGGGGTATCCTATCATGGTCCCACTCAACATTGCAGGCAGAATGAGATTCTGTCCCAACTATCAGATCAGGTGGACTGATGAAATAGGAAATGGAAGTTATGTACTTAGTATAATGCTGGATTCTTTTAACCCAAGTCTGTCCAATATGACATCCTTCCTTCCATCCCGCCCTACTAAACTGTTACATTTTATGTCCGCTTCTCTAATTCTATTGCTGTTTTCCCAGTACATGTTATCACTAGGCAGCAGACTCGGGTCTATATTACCATATTGCACACTTAGAAGAGAGAATGACAGATAATCAACCCCATATAAGCGAAAGCTTACAACGTTGAAACTTCAGAACAGCGATTATTTTCCAATGGAAAACAATCGCTGTTCCTAAAAAAAAAACAGTAA
The DNA here is from genome assembly GCF_019279795.1 of Protopterus annectens. Lineage (NCBI taxonomy): Eukaryota > Metazoa > Chordata > Ceratodontiformes > Protopteridae > Protopterus > Protopterus annectens. The sequence goes on from NC_056731.1 coordinate 368,528,368, forward strand.
AACATTACTTAACATGGGGAGCTTTGCCCCCACACCCCCTGACGTGGGGGGCTGTGCTCCCCACACCCCCTACTTAAATATACCAACTCCGAGATCGCACTACAGTGATGAAAAGGCAAAGTAGCGAAAGAGGCCAAACAAATTCTTTCCCAGGGAAAAAATTCGCTGAAATGCCGCTTCGCTATTTTGCTTTTCCACGCTTTACTGTTCGAAAAAGACGCATTCGACAATCTGCGTCTGCGACGGCATAATAGGGAACCGCAAACTCAATGGTTGATTCTCAGGGGATTGTGAAAAAGGAGCTCAAGGCATTAGAGCACTAAATAATGACTGGATCGGGTATCGCACAGACTTAGAAGAAAAGGATCAAGTGTAATGTTAAGTGCATGACTTCTGTTTTTTATCATAATATTTTACAGATTTATCATAAATATGTCACATTCTGTATAGTCACTTGCAACACCAAACTGCAGCACCAACTGTAGACAAACTGGAATACCACCAAAAGAAACAACAACCAGTGAAAATAACGTTTTATTTTCTTCTTCTGTTCTCTAGCGCCTCGGCTCACCAAAAGCCTTCAAGGAGTAACAGTTAACATCCATTCACAGTATATATACACAAATATCAACTCATTATACAATTAAATAATTAATTAAACAATCAATTATGAATCCAATTATCCATTTAAAAAAACAATACATTAAATTACACTTTTCCAACAACATTCAGTATTTAACCCTTTAGGGGTTAACGTTTGATATTTTAAAATAAAAGTCAACTCTTTCCTTAAAAGTTCATTTCTTATTCTACCTTCACTAGCTTCATTTCTAAGAACCTGTTCCAAAATAGTTACCCTTAAGCTATCACATTCGGAATTATGATGTTTTACAAAATGTTGCGCCAAGGGACTTTCCATTTTATTATTTTTAATGTCCCTTAAATGTTCCATGATTCTAATTTTGAACATTCTCTTAGTTTGACCCACATAAAATTTTTTGCAACCACATTGAATAATGTAAATAACTTGTTCTGTTCTACAACTAAAAAAGCCATTAGGTTTAAAAGTCATTCCATTAATATAAGGAAAGACATTTTCTACATAAGCGCAAATTTTACATTTTCCACATGGTGTTGTTCCTTTACTCATAATTTGTCCATATATTCTCTGCATAGGCTTCATAAATTTAGTGTGTATTATTATATCCTTAATGTTTCTCCCTCTCTTATAGGCAAACTTTAATTTATTTTTCATCAACTCATCCAATTCTCTAAAGGTCTGTAGGAACTTCCAAAAATGTAGGATACATCTCTTGATGTCTTCACTACATATATTAAATGTAGAGTCCATAAAAATTTTATCTAGGTCTTCTTTATTATTCATATCTATTACCTTATTTTGTTTTTTCCAATATTGGGTTCCCTGTTGTATCTTTTATTAAATATTTTATTTCTACTTAAATTTATTAGTTGACTGTCATATTGCCTTTTTATACACATTTCTGTTGTATTCTTTATCTCCTTTAAAAAATCTTTTTCATTATTACAAATACGAGATATTCTTAAAAACTCACTATATGGTAAAGCTTCTAACGTATGCTTTGGATGACAACTGGTGCCCATCAAAAATTGGTTTAAACAATCAAACTTTCTATGTATACTAGTAACTATAAGTTTGCCTATAATTCCTTGTAAATTAATATCCAGGAAGGAAACATTTTCACCACACTGTATACCATCAAACTTGATGTTGAACCTATTAATTTGTATATCCTTAACAAATTTATCACTTTCCATTTTACCTCCCTTACACAAAAAAATCAAATCATCAATAAATCTGAAATAATATATCACATGTTTCTTCACAAACAAGTGTGTGTAAATATATTCAGATTCCACCAATCCCATAAAAATATTTGCATACATGGGTGCAAATGCTGCACCCATGGCTGTTCCTTGAATTTGGTGAAAAACTCTGTCACCAAAGTAAAAATAATTATTTTCTAAACAGAATTTCACCAAATCAGTAATATAATGTGTTAGTGGTGAATCTCCCATCTGTTTATACAAAGCCTCTATTCCAAATGCATTTCTAATATTGGTATAGAGACATTTAACATCCAAAGTCAACCAGTACATGTCTTCACACCAAATTACATTCTTGATTCTATTTAAAAAATCAAACAAATCTTGTATGTAAGATGGAAGTTTTTTTTGCTTCTTTTAGTAACAGATGATGTAATATCACCCCTAAATTATGCAAAAAATAATTTCTAGCCGAAACAATCGGTCTACCAGGAGGGTTGATCATGTCTTTGTGTATTTTCGGTAAACATTAAAAATAAGCTGGGCTGCATTCTGTTATCTGCAACGTATTTTCAACATCCATATCTGACCAGTAACCCAATCTTAAGCCTCTAAATATTAAATGTAAATAATTTTCCTTTGCTACTGATATAGCTTCTATGAGAACTCCACGGAATACTCAGGTAAAGTTAAAACTTTGCTTTTGAAATTGAGGAATTTAATGGACAAAGAAATGTTAACATATTACAATTACACAATATATAGACTCATCCTCTAGTATGTCCATACACATTTTAAAGTATTGTGTGTGATGCATAACTACAATTTTGTTGCCTTTATCTGAGGGCTTTACTATTAACTCATTCTGTTTAGAAAAATTCATTAATTCCATCCATTCTTTTTTTGACAAGTTGAAATTCACATTTGCTTTATTTATACTATCTATTATTCCATCAACTTCAAAACCAACCATAGTATAAAAATTCTTAATCCCTTCATGTATAAATGGTGGCATAAATTTAGTGTTAGTTTTAATTGTCGATGTATCTATAGTGCAGTAAGCATTCAACTCACTAACACAAGACAAATATGAATCATTCATTGAGTCACTACTGACTTCTAACACATCTCTGTTCAAACTATGACAATCATTTAATATATTGCTAGAATTTGAACTTCCATCAGCAATACAGTTAAAATAATACAACAGATGTAATTTACGAATAAACTTAAAAAGTTCTATTTTACATTCATATTTTTTTGGCACAATTGTAGGTACAAATTTAAGTCCATGATTCAAGACAGTATAAATTTCATCACTAATAAAACATCCAGATAAATTAATAACTGTATTAACAAAGTAACAAAAGTCAGAATTAATACCATTTAGTCCTTTTGTTTTCGCGCCATGGTCGATATGGCCCTCCCCTCTGTGCTTCCTGTTCCGTATAGGTTCTTTTCTGTTGCTTTTGCCTCCCCAAAGGTCTTTGGGGGCAAAAATGTTCAGAAAAGAAACAGTCATCCACTGGTGATGGCAACGGTGGAAAGTCACTATCCATATCATTGTCACTCTGTGCTCTATATACATGCTTCACCTTATCTTTAGTTGTACTAACAGTTCTAACTTGCTGGTTAACGCTGTCATTAAGATAACCTCTTTTTGAGCGTGACTGCTGATTGGATCCACCAAAAAAGGCTATACCATTTTCAAAGTCCCGCAAGTCTCTTTGTATTTTATACATTTTTTGTTCCATAACTTTGTTTTCATGTATTGTAATTTTCTCTTGAATCTCAGTTAAACAAGATTCAAATTTAGGCCTATCTAAGCAAGTCATTAAATTGGTACACACCACTGAAATTTCTTTCTTAATATTAGAGAGTTTAAGAATGTCACGTTCTATCAGAATTTTTAACCATTCAATAGAACAATAATGTGCTGCTTTTTCCCATCTTGATTGAAAGGCTTTATCAGTCGCACACGTAACTATGAATGGTTCTGATGGAAATTTCACTGCTCTTAAGCCTCTAGGTACAATGTTAAGATGTACGTACCTCTGCAGGCTTGTGTAATTGTAATATGTTAACATTTCTTTGTCCATTAAATTCCTCAATTTCAAAAGCAAACCTGAGTATTCCGTGGAGCGCTTTCCAACATGTGCAAAAGGGTTACTACCCCGTTTACTTCTAGCTTCAGCCAAAAAACGCTCCCATACTGGAATACCTGGATTAATGTCCACATTGCTATCTGCACGATCAGAGCCATGCTCCATATTGATGTTAATGAAGCCATCAAGGGTACGTTGGGAGGTATCTGTGTTTTCCTCCCTAAAAATTCTGGGAATATTTGCACCTGGATCACTGGCCATAGAGACAAAGGTAAATCACTTGCAACACCAAACTGCAGAACCAACTGTAGACAACCTGGAATACCACCAAAAGAAACAACAACCAGTGAAAATAACGTTTTATTTTCTTCTTCTGTTCTCTAGCACCTCGGCTCACCAAAAGCCTTCAAGGAGTAACAGTTAACATCCATTCACAGTATATATACACAAATATCAACTCAATATCAACTCATTATACAATTAAATAATTAATTAAACAATCAATTATGAATCCAATTATCCATTTAAAAAAAACAATACATTAAATTACACTTTTCCAACAACATTCAGTATTTAACCCTTTAGGGGTTAACGTTTGATATTTTAAAATAAAAGTCAACTCTTTCCTTAAAAGTTTCCTTAAAAGGAACCGCAAACTCAATGGTTGATTCTCAGGGGATTGTGAAAAAGGAGCTCAAGGCATTAGAGCACTAAATAATGACTGGATCGGGTATCGCACAGACTTAGAAGAAAAGGATCAAGTGTAATGTTAAGTACATGACTTCTGTTTTTTATCATAATATTTTACAGATTTATCATAAATATGTCACATTCTGTATAGTGTCTGCATGTGCATATGATGCATATAACTGTTGGCACATATTCTTATAGATCTATTTATATCTATTTTATATATATATATATATATATATATATATATATATATATATATATATATTTGCTATTTTGTAATCAGGTGGGCAGGTCCAAAGACACTTTTCAGCTATGACCACAGCACAAAGAGTTTATCTTTACTTGATAAATACTTCATGTCTACATTCATACAAATATATGATAACCATAAACATTACTTAAGTAAGAAATATTATCAGTGAGGTAAATCATTACATACATTAAAAACAAGAAAGAAAAGAATAAAGCTGTTAACATTTTTCATATTGCTAAAACATTAATATGCATACAAGAATTTCAATTATTTATAAAAAATATAGACAGCATTTCAATGGTAACCACAGCAGCGGCAATAAGGGACCAGGTAAACTGTGTACATTTACAGTCACCTCATTGTGAAGGTGTTCAGATAAAGATAACTTGATCCTTAGGAGTGAGTCTTGGCACTTTACTTCAGTTGTGAGTTTGTTCCATAAAACTGTGTTCAGTCTGGTGAAGCCATGTTCTCTAAAGACTGTTTTAAAGGGGGTCCAGCTTAGGGTGATAATGTCTCATTAACTGCACTTACAGAGAATATTTGTTGTCTGAAAAGAAGTTTCTTTTCAAAGGCAGGCAGTAGCATTCTTTTAAAGCTTTATATAGAAGGTTACATATAAGGTTGGTTGACCTTTCTCTTACTAGGATCCATTTAAGGCTCTTTAGAAGACCTAAATAAACAGTCAAACTATCCACTTGTGTTGTGCTGATGAGGTCAATAAAAAGAAACAAAAACATGCATGTCCACAATTAGAGGGGTTGGGCATTATTGGCCTGAATGTAACCATAAAGACTTAAGTCAAGGAAATTCAGAAGCTATGAAGCTGAAACACTTGATGTCCGTAAGGGGTCATTTGAATATATATCCCATGGACCGCCATTACAGGATATTTAAGGTATCACGCAATGAAATCTGTAGCTGGGCTGGGTTTTTCTTGCAGTTTTTACTAATTGGATGGTTGTGTGACCTTATTACCCTGTTCGACTCTGTATGGTGGTGCATTTTACATATTTTAGAGGAAATTGGATGCTGGAAGTATTCTTCCTCCCTAATGTATTCACGCACACAACTTATACTTACCTCTTTTACAACAATCTATTTTCATTTCCACAAGTTGTGATTCTCCACCCTTTTACACTAAAGGTAAACTGAATGTCAAATTTTCTCTAGTATCTCAGACTCACATGACAAGTTGCAACAAATCATTGCAATCCACTGCTGTATCATCCTGTCTATACCAGAAAGAGTTCCATAAGGAACAATTACAGACCATGTTTGCTTAACTTATAGACTTCCATACAGTATTACGTTGCTTATTCTGAACCACCAGTCCAGTTCTGCTTTTATCAAGAATGTCCTGCTGTAGGGAAATGATTATGCATAATATTCAGTTGTTCAAACTACACTTACATTGTATAACCACCTGGTAGACATGTGGCTGGCAGCCTGGTTATGACATCAGCAGATTGCAGTAACAATGCATAGACAGATAAGATTCAAAAGAACCAGAAGACCAGTGCTTCATTCTCCACTCTCCCATTCACAATGAATGTAAGCAATATTTTAGTCCCATAATATCTGTTTGCCCCTGGAAATTAGTTCTGACTTGATGTGCCTTTCTCCATTAATGAATACCAATTAAAATCAATCAGCATTTTATTATTATAAAGATAGGAGTTGCTATTGTACTGCACAGAAAAAGTTACAAAAGTTTCCATTAAAGTAACTCCTTCAATCATTTGTAATGTTTTAAATCTTAATGGCAGTTTCAGCTGTTCTCCATAGTGTATATTTGTGTTATTCCTGATTTTGAAGAAATCGTGCAGAGTCTTTAACTTACCTCTCCAGCACTGTAGCTACGGAGTCGCTGAAGATGTTGTCTGTGTGTCAAATGGTTTGGAAGGCGGCCATTCTGAAGGGGAATTCGTGGATCTATAAAGGTTGTAGCCCGGCTATTGTGGTCAACAAAAAAGGACTGCAATAAAACAGAAACAATAGTTGGAGAAAGTTTTGTGGTAATCAATAGGACAGATCCTGCTGCAGAAGTTGTTTCTAATTTTTTACAAGTTGCTATATCACTTTTCCCATATATTGTGCTGATATTGTACTTTGTCATGTAACCAGTAAATGATCTCTCTTTCATAGTATTCTTGCCTCTGTCTTTCACATTCACAAGAGACTGCATCGGGCTTTGGCAGCCATCTTCATACTTAACAGTACCAGCTATGTTATTCTCATGTCCATTTCCTAGCCATGAACACGCACACAAAATGATGCCCGCGCTATAACATGATTTGTATGCTTTGCTCAATGATATACTTTACAATGTTTGCTGTATAAACAGTGCTACCTCTTTTTCACTATCTTTCTTTCTCTCCAACAGGAGAGCTGCTGCCCTACAGGAACACTGTTCTGCCATGTAGCTGGGACACCCTGGAGAACCCCTCTATCTGACTCAGGTCAGTAGTGTAAAATGAGACATGTCATCCTATGTCTCAGTATCAGTAGCCCTAGAATGGACATTCACTACAGAGTTAGGTGTCCTCAGACTGTTATTGTTATTTATGTTGAATGTCTGTTCTTTGTCACTGACTTTGAACACAAAGACAAACAGATGACTATGGCAGTCTAGTGAAGAGGGCTAAGGCTGTGAATATGTTGGGTAACCAGACATTGGTCCTGGGCTACCTGGGAAAGAGGCACTTGAACCTAATGGCCTTTGTTGGTTAATAATTCATTAAATAAATGCAATTTCAGACTGAAACCTTTCAGCTTTTTTTAAACAAACTTATTTACTGCAAAATTCTGGAAACTTAGAAACAATGGTAATTACAGTTTTCAAATAACAATGACAGTGATACATAAGAACATTACAGAACAAGCAGCAACATGCAAATAATAAATAAAATCAAAATAAAGAAAATACTGCAACTATTTATATATTCAGTGAGAGTGAACTTACTGAGAGAATGTGGTACATTAAGCAATTTAAAAGAATAATTCACCTAATAAGGCATTAAACTGTTAACCATTTGCCTCAAATTTCTTGGTACCTTTTGGCTGGAATAAAGAGAAGAATCATCTGTCATGGAACAGTCTTACACAGACAAAACTAATAATAATGTACTCTACAAAACATGATTCACAACAATAAATTATACCTGTGTCAGCCGCTTGTATCCCATACACTTCCCAATACAATACAGCTACATTGCTAATATTCAAGCAACTCACTGTTAAATATTTCTCATTCTAGTGTACTATTCCTGAAGCTTGTCTATGGAAAGCATTTATTATAAAACCTCTTTCTAGTGGTGTCTGTAAATTAACTCAAGCTCATGTAATCTTCCATTATGTCTAGCGTGCGTATCCAGCTGTAGCTCATCTGGTAATTCTCTTGTTTTCCATTATCTGGTAATTGCATTTTGGCCACATAACATCCACAGATGGGTCTACTTTAGATGATCAAAATACCACTTACCCAACTTTCTAAATGCTGAGCCGAAAGCGCCGAAAGTTCACATAAACAAACACTTGCACCACCATCGAAAAACTCCAGGTAAGTACACACTAGACCACCATGGCGAAGTTTGCCCCTTTTCCCACTGTAGTGCGATCTCAGAGTTAGCATATTTAATTAGGGGGGTGTGGGGGAAGAAGGCCCCCCCCACATGGGTGGATTTAATGTGGTCCAGTTTTTGTATTTTGTTGTGGGGTGGGCATGTGGTTACTTACCTGGACTTTTCCATCTGTGATGCAAGTGTTTGTTTAAGTGAACTTTTGGCACTTTCATCTCAGCGTTTAGAAAGTCAGGTAAGTGGTATTTCGATCATCTAAAGTAGACCCCTACAGATACAATGAGCTGCTTGGATAAGCTGCTTGCATGTCTAGTCCATCCACCATCAGCTGCAGCTAAGTAGGTGGAGGTGTTGAGTTTTTCCTAATCATATCAGCCAATTGGTTAATGATAGTTATAGACCTATAGGTTGTATAAAAAGATTTATAAAGTCTTGGAAATCAGAAATGATGACGTCATTGTTTGTTAGTTACATTAGACTCAGATTTGAGTATGGAATAACAATATGGAAATCTTACAAGAAAACAAGCATGAGTAAACTGGAAAGAGTACAGCGGAAATATACCAAGGGCATCCATGGATGCAAAAATTTAAGTAATTGTAAAAGACGAAAATATCTGAACTTGTTTAGTTTCTTGTACAAATATCTAAGAGGAGACCTTATTCAGGCATATAGGGCATTTAGAGGTAACTACCTCGGGGAATGTTTAGGGTTATCAAAAGTACTAGAGAATCATCAGACAACCTATGTAGAAGATTCTATAGGAATGAGAAGTGCACTAATTGGTTCTCTGACAGAGTAGCTAATGCATGGAACAGACTGCCAAATTACATTAAAGCAAGTACTAGTTTAGATATTTTAAGAACACCTTGGACAACTGTTTTGGTATATACTGGCAGGCTAGAAGGGCATTATTGCCTGTGCCTGAAATATTTGTATGTATGTATGTCTGTAAAGGGCAAATATCTACTACAGCCTAGAAACTGTACCCGAAAGTATCAAATCTCAGAACTTTCAAGTGCCCCTACTCCCCATGCAACAGAATAACACTCACTGGGACATTTGGAATGCGCTGAAGTTTACTTGTTGTGCAAAAGTACTTGTGTAAGCACTTCTAACCAAAAATTTGAAAATGACTCAACATAGATACATGTCTATGGAAGAGATAAATATACTTTCACTGTTCAGGCATGACCTTCCAAGTCAATTTCTTGGATCACTTGCCTTTAGTGTATTGCACAGTTTCTTTTTAGAGAAGGTAAACTGCTTCTATAGCCTGCTTGACAACCTTCTCATTTAGAGCAGAAGCATAACTGGTTCATCCAGTGCCCTGGGTCAGTACTATGATACAGCGCTCCACCCCATCAACTCTTCAAAAAAAAAAATCCCACTTCACTGTAATATGCTGATAAAAGTGATTGGCTTATTACAGTTAGATCTATCCCCCCAGCGCACCCAGAAAAGATGATTCTTCTACTGGCATACCAGCCGGGTAGCCAGATGCATGACATGCCCCCCACCCCAGCCATTCAAGTTATGTTTCTATGCCCTGCTCACAACCCTATTTCAACTTATTTTATAATAATAATAATAATAATAATAATAATAATAATAATAATGTCTTCTTTTAAACTGTAACAAACTGTTTGCTACAAATGTAGTAAACAGATGTCAGAGTTTATACCCTAACTGTGCTGAGGGCTATGGACCTCATGCTTTAATTAAAAAAATGCAGAAGTCCTACTATTCTTAAAAGGAAGATAATTTTGTAGTTTTCCCATAAATATAACAGAAAATATTTTAAGTAAAACATATTAATAAAATATAAAACACAAACATCTAACATTCTAGAACATGGGGTATTCATTTTTATAATATACTGAAAATTAGAATTTCATAGTATTAAGAGGTGGCTGTCCTTTTGTGAAGAATTATCTCACTTTGGTAGTCTGAAAAGGTGGAAACCCTAACTTGCAGCCTGTATGGTCTCCTGTTCGTACCCCCAACTCAATGTTTAGAAATGCTGAAATGATCATGTGATACTTTTTAGTAAAGTTCTGCAACTTGGTATTGATCTCATACTGTAAACCCTGTAGTACAATGCAGATATTTTGTGAAATATATAATGTAAAATAAAAATAGACATAAAAAGATAATGCAGACCAAATAAGATTTTTAAAACTTTTTGACATAAGGTAAACATAATCGAAATGTGTGTTATTAATGTTTTGAAGAAGTACACCATATTCAAATGCAAATACAATAATCTGAAAATTGAAAAAGATATAGCAGGTGAAGAGTTAAAGTATAACAACGTTATTGAAGTATGGCAACGTTACTGCCAGTGGTGACTCAAGTATGGGAAAAAGCCTAAGTCAGCAGCGATCACTCAGGCTGACTGATTAAAGTGGCGACTCATGTTCATTTTAACCCATTGAAAGCACATGATATAAAACTATCAACATGACTTCTTGGAGAGGTCAGGGATCAAACAGAAGGAGTACTGTGACAACCAATGCCATACTGCATGTGTGTACTGGGAGGATATGTGGTCGCATGTCCTGCATTTTGGCTGT